>NW_027491754.1:860000-919042 GCF_021521415.1 Bidens hawaiensis
ATTACCCGAGTACGTTGGTTGATACCAACTGGAAAGGACTTTACTTGCTCGTTTATCACTTGTCCATGAATTGTATGATTTTTCGTATTATATCAAACTGTGGGAATCTCACCAGCTAAGTTCGTAGCTGACTTTATTTTATAAATATGTTACAGGTGTAGAGTTACGAGGATGAAAGTTAGAAGACACATAGCATGCCTATAGGATATTTAAAGAACAACTTACCATTTGTTTATTTATTTGTTACCACTTGTATTATTTGATAAACTTGTGTTACATGAAGATTTAAATGAAATAATGTTATTATGGTCACCTAATAGTGTCACGTGTGTTTGAGCAATATGTACGTCACACTCAGGCATTTCCACTTTAGCCGGGGTGTTACACCCTTGAACAAAATTCACCTCCTCTTCGTTCTCTTCTTCGTCATCTATAACGACTCCACAATTCGCAACACCATAGCCCAATTCACCACATCCTTCACAAACCAGGTACGCTTTTCCCGATTTTCCTTTCTCTTTCGTACCCACACCAATTATTTAGTCTAATTTTCTCTCCAGCCGAACCATGCGATCATCTAAATCCCCACTATCCACGGCTTTCACAACCTGTAACGTCTCGGATTTTCCAAACCCGTATTCGTGTACGATTAACCTGACCGGAAATATTTTTAGATCTATATTATTAATTAAAATCAAATATTTAGGAGTAATTAAGCTAAAGTTCACTTTTGGACCTTTATGTTTTATATATTGTTTATTCTTTATTTATTACATAAATAGTGCAATACTTGACCAATAATTAAACAACAGGGACCAAATATGACAATTTGTGAAACTCCTCCCTCCGTTGGCCGGAGCGCCGCGTGACGGCGGCCTTCCCCATGGCCACGCGGCGCGGTGGACTAGCTGCACAGATTCTTCACCCGATCTCCTTTCTTAGTTCGCTTTTTAGCATCCGAATCACTTATTTGAGGCATAATCAAATGAATTAAGGTCCAAGAAAACTAATATAACTAAAATACATGTCCATATACATAACCCCTTGATCAAGAACGAAATCTACAGCTTATTTCATTGATTTAGTCATTAAATACATATTCGGTTTCCTAAACAAGTAAATTGACCTTAATTAGTTCGTTTAAGTGTTTTCTATATAAACAAATCATCTAATCTATGCCATAAACTTTACCCTAACCCTAAGAGATAGTTCTCAGCCGTCCTACCTTCTGCTCATCCCCAAATCCTTTGGTTTTTGCTTATTTATTGAAGATACAAGTTCGTTCGTTTGACTTTGCTTATAGTTGGACCTTTGACTCTTCATTGTGGTTGATTCTTTCACTTTCCGGGTAAGTTGTAATCAAAGAAACAGTTCATACATATTCCTTAGTCAACAACCTTCAACGAGTTTCGGTGATTGAAGGGTGTAGACTAGTCAATTCGCTTAAAACGCGTTTAAGGGCAAAATAGTCAACTTGTTTGACTTAACGTTTTCTCATACTTCTGGTCGTATTCAACGTTCGGTACAGAAGACTTTTATTCTGGTAATGAAATTTTAAGGCTACTGACCAATACCATACTTCCGACTTGCTGTTAAGATTCTGGTCAGAACCAGCTCGCTTAAATCTTAAATATAATATAACTTGAGTTCTAAACGTCCGTTTGGATTGATTCCAGCGGATACGAGTTCGTTTTTACTTGTATTATGATATCTCAAAGATTTAACTTCTGATTGTTCATATCATTTGATGTGTAATGGACGACTCGCTTATTTGTTAGCTCGTTTATTAATCGCTTGTCATTAATCTAAGGTGAGTTTTATCATTTCCCTATTTTACTCAATTTTCACAATGTTTTAGGGGCATATGCGTATATCATATTATATATATGTATCAAAATAGCAAACATGTAATTGTGTGTGATTAATCAAATATACTTGTTATGTCCTTACTTGTTTATGTACGCATTCGTGTTCGGAGAGGTCCCGCATATCCCCTTTTACAGGGTTCTCATATTATTGACCCATGCCTGATTCGCTTGGCAACGGTCTTATTATTATTTGCTCATTGTTGATTTACCGGCGCCCGATTCGCTTGGCAATTGTTTAATCGACAACTTATTTGCTCATGGTTTGATTTCATTACCGCATTTATTAATTTTTGCTTATTTCTCTTAATTATGATATTAACATTATTTTATTGCAAAACTGATGATAAAATCACTCAACATGTGTTGTTGACAAACTATGTTTTCTATGCATATGCAGGTTCCTAGTGAATTGAAATTGAAGTATGAACACTTAGAAAGACCTTAGGGTTTTAAGGAAAACAAACATGAATTAAATTTGTTATATATATATATATTTTTGAATTGTTTTGTGGAATGTGGATATTGTGTGTACATTTGAAATAAAATAATTAAATAGATATTATCACATTTATATTATGATAGTATCTTCGAGATGTGAGCAATCGGATCACGCCTTGGCATTTTCGCCTTAGGTTGAGGTGTGACAGATTGGTATCAGAGCCGAAGGCTATAAGATAAGTCGTTAGAAATTGTCCTAGACATATGCATAGGACCCTATACGTGCTTATCTGAACTGCCTTATGTGCTATTTAAATTGTTTACAGCTTGCTTAGATTAATTATTTTATTATATTTCATTTTACCTGTTTATTGCACACACACACGAATTCCGAGGTTATGCCTCACTTTCAAATATTTTTAAATCCTCTTATTTTTGGTAGTTTGCCTTTTATTATGGGAAATTCCTTAAGAATTCCCTTGTTTTGTTTTGCTTCTTCACCTTAAAGCATGGGGGTATGACAAATGTTGTACAACCATAACTTTAAGTGGTACACGTAACCGGCTAAATGGTTGCATGGTAAACATAACCGGCTAAACGGTTACACTCCAAAATTGTATTTTAATTATTTTAAAATGCTTAGTTGGGTGGAAATCCATGTAAATCCATGGGCACTCCAACTTTCCATTTCTCAACCCGTTTTCAATTTGATTTTTTTTTTTTGGTTGGAAAGTGTCGTTCAGGGTGGTTCCCGAGATAAACCAACTGCTCATATTTGATTTGTTGATTCGATATTTAGTTGGGTCGGTTAAATGTCATGTAACGCTCATGTTCCGACCAACTCCATTGATTTGATAATTCGTTAATTAGTTGGGTCAATTAAACGCCATGTAACGCTCATGGGTTAACCAACTCAATTGTTTGTTACTCGTTATTTTAATTGGGTCCACAAATTGCCATGGAACGCTCATGGGAGACCTAATTCGCAAGATTTATGTCACTTTATTTAGTTGGACCATTCAAATTGCCATGGAAATCTCATGGGAGGCCAACTCATTGAATATGTTTCGTTATTTTATTTGGGATCTTGAGCTACCAAGGGAAGCCCATGGAAAGCCCAACCCAATAACATTTTACTTTTGAATTTTGGTAAACATTGTTTGTTTAGTTAAATATCTCCAACAATTATTCACATATTTTAAATCCCGACTCGTGCTCGAGTCATCACTTGAACAATTTAATTACACTTCTCTATTATTTCACATCAACTTATTCACTACTTACCCATCAACTCATAAAGTTTCATCTTTGGCCATCATAAAATGTTTTCCCTAAGAATCCATCATCATAATCAATGTCATTCATCTGCTGCTCACGATCACCGTACGACTACTAGAATCACCAAGGAGTTGCTGTTGTATGCCATTAACCGACCAACCGCCAACCTTGACGAAACTAAAATACCTCGAACAAGAAATTTTATACTAACTATATATGTTATAATAAATTATCTACTCTCAGCTATTTCCTTAAACTATAAAACTACCAAGTGCACTTAAATCCGTACCCTCAACTTTAAACTATAAATATTTTATTACCTCTTGTTTTTCCTTAATCCCATGTTACTTTTCACAACTTACTTTCCATTTTATAAATATTTATTATTAAAATTCAAATATTGTAAATTTTACTGATATTAAACTAAATTTTTCATCATTCAAATTTAATTTTCATTGTTAAATTAAATCTTCCATTAATTAAATTTTTACCTTTAAAATTGACTTTTGATAAATCCCCATTAAAACCCATCACTCACTTTATGTATTGATTAAGTCGTTATTGAAACTAAACGTTGGTTCGTAATTATTTCAACTTCCTACTTTGAATTTTGATACACCTTGAAAAATTTTGAACGTTTTATATGATAAATTTATAGTGTTAGAATAGTCATGGTGGTTCATGGATTTCTAGCCTCGCGTTTATCTTATTTTATTTTCTTAATTCACATCTTATTTTTGGTATGACAATTAATTTAAAATTTGTTATTTACTTGAATTTTCATTATAAATCATCGATAACTTAATTTACTTATTTCGTTATATTTATAACAATTTTGTGAAAAAGGAAAAATCCACGAATTCCCAATTTAATCTAATTTAATATCTTCAATTACCTACCTTATATTTTATCTAATTTTAAATAATTAATTGGAATAGGACTATCTCAGTGATTCGGGAATATCCACTTCCCAATTTAATCTATTAACGATTTATTTGAATACGTATATTTTCGCATTTTCATTAATATTTCAATTATTATTTACTAATTATTATAATATTTTATTATAAAATCGAATTAATCTCATCTCAAAAATTACAAGTTGAAAAGCTATAAACTTTATATTAACTTCTCTTTAAATCTCATAAGTTCTCAACTAACTAAACTCGACTCACCAAAATCTTCGTTTAAATTATACTCTCAATCTTAACAATTTCGTTCCTAATGAATACGATCTTTAAAGATTCCACATGTTATTAACTATTTTAAGATTTATTATAAATTAAACTCTTGCGCATACCATCTCATGGATCAAGTTCCTTTATCTATCAAGGTTAACTTCATATAATATCCCACTCTTAGCTTATTCTCGATCATCATAATTCATTTCAAATATCTGTTTTAAGAAATCCATTTCAAATCTCCAAAATTCATATCTTTGCCATTAAATACATTTCATAAATTTCACGGTTTTAATAATCCAACTCAAACATTTAAGTATCTCGTAAGTTGTATTTTGTAATGCCCGTTAATTCCGGTTTCAAGAATTAAAGATTGTAGAGTATGTATAACTCCCGGGACTTAACTGACGTTTCTCGGGAGCCTTTACATCATCCCCGCTACATTAAAAACACTTAACCTTCCTTACAAGTCGCCAAATCTTGCAAATTCGAGGGACTTGGATGAGACATATTTGTAATATATCATAAACAAAAAAAAAGGAAAAACCCTAGCTGCTGTTTGCGATCGGCCAGGTCCAGCCACCCCCTCCCTTCCTTGCTTCGACTTTTTGATCGATTCCAAGCTCCTAGAAGTAGTTCAAGGTATGTACTACTAACCCCAACACTGTTTTTGTTCACCCTTAATCGTTTTGATGCTCAATTTTGTCGAAACTTTTCGTTGGACAGATTTTCGGCCAAGGTGTAATTGACCCACTTCCCATGGATAAAAATTAGAGTTTCCGATGTAGAAAGATCCCCAGGTATGGCATTTACATCATATTAAAATTTCGTGGTCATTGGAGGTGTTTATGTCGGTCAATCGATTTTAGTTCGAAAACTAGGATTTATCGGGTGTAGAATTGCAAATTGTTGAGTTGGAAAAATTATTTTTATGATGCTCGGGGCTGTTGTGGTTAGTGCTTCGTCAATCGAGTCGGCGGTGCGCGAATTTTCGTTTAAACGTTAAAGTAAGAGTTGTAAAAAGGAACCGTCAACTCTATCAACTCGGGTGACATAATCTTGATGAATGAAAAGATTTAAAATGGAATTTGGTCCATTCGGGGCTGATTCGTTAATAAATGGTTTTAAGGTTTATTACACGCGTATTCGACCCGATTTGATTGTCCTTGGGCCTTGGGCCAAGTTGTTGGGCCTTGGGCCAAGGGTTGGGCCTCGGGCCAAGCTGTTGGGCCTCGGGCCAAGTGTTGGTCCTTGGGCCAAGTTGTAGGGCCTTGGGCCAAGTTGTTGGGCCTCGGGCCAAGTGTTGGGCCTTGGGCCAAGTTGTTGGGCCTTGGGCCAAAGTGTTGGGCTTGAACGGCCAATTAGGCAAGAGTGTTCTTACGGTCTAGTCTAGTAACGTGTTGTGTATAATTTACAGGCCCTTGCTTGTGATCATGCACTTAGGAATTTCCTAGCTCGTTGCAGGTGTTCAATTAATTTCAGGTGAGTTCATGATGCCCTTTTTACTCTTTTTACTTTTGGGCTAGCATGCACACCTAAGTGTTTTCTTACATGATGAAATGTTTTAAACGAATTTATATAGGCTTGCTAGCATATGGTAGGCCTTGGTATGTTAAATATATATATATATATGTATATACATTATTGCTTGGCCTATATCTGGCGATGTTGTAGTCGTTTCGACTACTGATGTTGTGTATGCCTACTTTGTGTTCGCATGCACTGATGTTACGTGTTTGGGTTGTACGTTTGCTCGACCCTGATGTTATACGTGGATGTTATATATATATATATATATATACATACTGTGATATATATAAAGATGTAATTGAAAGGATGTTTACATATACATTTTGTATATGTATGTATGAGGATGTTTAGTTTTCGGTAATGATGATTTGATGGATGCACCCTTTTACGTTTTAAAACTTTTGGTATGACTATCATAACTATTATTTAATGATATTATTTACTTAAAACTTGAACTCACTCAGCTCAAGCTGACTTTGTGTGCATGTTAGTGTGAGTTTCAGGTTAGGAAGAGGATCCTTATCGCTTGGACGTGCATGAAGCTACTTGGAAGGTGAAGGGCATACGGGAATTGAAGTTTTACTATTAAACATTTATTTTTAAAAGTTTTTATTTAAAGATAACTATGTTGATTTTGGGCAAAATTCCCGGGTTTTGGGAATTTATTTTATTATTTATGTTTGCCGCTGAATTATACTCTGAGTTGCTTATTTTAATGAAATGAATCACTTTTAAGTTTAAATATTTTAACGCCATGTAACGCTCATGGGTTAACCAACTCAATTGTTTGTTACTCGTTATTTTAATTGGGTCCACAATTTGCCATGGAACGCTCATGGGAGACCTAATTCGCAAGATTTATGTCACTTTATTTAGTTGGACCATTCAAATTGCCATGGAAATCTCATGGGAGGCCAACTCATTGAATATGTTTCGTTATTTTATTTGGGATCTTGAGCTACCAAGGGAAGCCCATGGAAAGCCCAACCCAATAACATTTTACTTTTGAATTTTGGTAAACATTGTTTGTTTAGTTAAATATCTCCAACAATTATTCACATATTTTAAATCCCGACTCGTGCTCGAGTCGTCACTTGAACAATTTAATTACACTTCTCTATTATTTCACATCAACTTATTCACTACTTACCCATCAACTCATAAAGTTTCATCTTTGGCCATCATAGAATGTTTTCCCTAAGAATCCATCATCATAATCAATGTCATTCATCTGCTGCTCACGATCACCGTACGACTACTAGAATCACCAAGGAGTTGCTGCTGTATGCCATTAACCGACCAACCGCCAACCTTGACGAAACTAAAATACCTCGAACAAGAAATTTTATACTAACTATATATGTTATAATAAATTATCTACTCTCAGCTATTTCCTTAAACTATAAAACTACCAAGTGCACTTAAATCCGTACCCTCAACTTTAAACTATAAATATTTTATTACCTCTTGTTTTTCCTTAATCCCATGTTACTTTTCACAACTTACTTTCCATTTTATAAATATTTATTATTAAAATTCAAATATTGTAAATTTTACTGATATTAAACTAAATTTTTCATCATTCAAATTTAATTTTCATTGTTAAATTAAATCTTCCATTAATTAAATTTTTACCTTTAAAATTGACTTTTGATAAATCCCCATTAAAACCCATCACTCACTTTATGTATTGATTAAGTCGTTATTGAAACTAAACGTTGGTTCGTAATTATTTCAACTTCCTACTTTGAATTTTGATACACCTTGAAAAATTTTGAACGTTTTATATGATAAATTTATAGTGTTAGAATAGTCATGGTGGTTCATGGATTTCTAGCCTCGCGTTTATCTTATTTTATTTTCTTAATTCACATCTTATTTTTGGTATGACAATTAATTTAAAATTTGTTATTTACTTGAATTTTCATTATAAATCATCGATAACTTAATTTACTTATTTCGTTATATTTATAACAATTTTGTGAAAAAGGAAAAATCCACGAATTCCCAATTTAATCTAATTTAATATCTTCAATTACCTACCTTATATTTTATCTAATTTTAAATAATTAATTGGAATAGGACTATCTCAGTGATTCGGGAATATCCACTTCCCAATTTAATCTATTAACGATTTATTTGAATACGTATATTTTCGCATTTTCATTAATATTTCAATTATTATTTACTAATTATTATAATATTTTATTATAAAATCGAATTAATCTCATCTCAAAAATTACAACTTGAAAAGCTATAAACTTTATATTAACTTCTCTTTAAATCTCATAAGTTCTCAACTAACTAAACTCGACTCACCAAAATCTTCGTTTAAATTATACTCTCAATCTTAACAATTTCGTTCCTAATGAATACGATCTTTAAAGATTCCACATGTTATTAACTATTTTAAGATTTATTATAAATTAAACTCTTGCGCATACCATCTCATGGATCAAGTTCCTTTATCTATCAAGGTTAACTTCATATAATATCCCACTCTTAGCTTATTCTCGATCATCATAATTCATTTCAAATATCTGTTTTAAGAAATCCATTTCAAATCTCCAAAATTCATATCTTTGCCATTAAATACATTTCATAAATTTCACGGTTTTAATAATCCAACTCAAACATTTAAGTATCTCGTAAGTTGTATTTTGTAATGCCCGTTAATTCCGGTTTCAAGAATTAAAGATTGTAGAGTATGTATAACTCCCGGGACTTAACTGACGTTTCTCGGGAGCCTTTACATCATCCCCGCTACATTAAAAACACTTAACCTTCCTTACAAGTCGCCAAATCTTGCAAATTCGAGGGACTTGGATGAGACATATTTGTAATATATCATAAACAAAAAAAAAGGAAAAACCCTAGCTGCTGTTTGCGATCGGCCAGGTCCAGCCACCCCCTCCCTTCCTTGCTTCGACTTTTTGATCGATTCCAAGCTCCTAGAAGTAGTTCAAGGTATGTACTACTAACCCCAACACTGTTTTTGTTCACCCTTAATCGTTTTGATGCTCAATTTTGTCGAAACTTTTCGTTGGACAGATTTTCGGCCAAGGTGTAATTGACCCACTTCCCATGGATAAAAATTAGAGTTTCCGATGTAGAAAGATCCCCAGGTATGGCATTTACATCATATTAAAATTTCGTGGTCATTGGAGGTGTTTATGTCGGTCAATCGATTTTAGTTCGAAAACTAGGATTTATCGGGTGTAGAATTGCAAATTGTTGAGTTGGAAAAATTATTTTTATGATGCTCGGGGCTGTTGTGGTTAGTGCTTCGTCAATCGAGTCGGCGGTGCGCGAATTTTCGTTTAAACGTTAAAGTAAGAGTTGTAAAAAGGAACCGTCAACTCTATCAACTCGGGTGACATAATCTTGATGAATGAAAAGATTTAAAATGGAATTTGGTCCATTCGGGGCTGATTCGTTAATAAATGGTTTTAAGGTTTATTACACGCGTATTCGACCCGATTTGATTGTCCTTGGGCCTTGGGCCAAGTTGTTGGGCCTTGGGCCAAGGGTTGGGCCTCGGGCCAAGCTGTTGGGCCTCGGGCCAAGTGTTGGTCCTTGGGCCAAGTTGTAGGGCCTTGGGCCAAGTTGTTGGGCCTCGGGCCAAGTGTTGGGCCTTGGGCCAAGTTGTTGGGCCTTGGGCCAAAGTGTTGGGCTTGAACGGCCAATTAGGCAAGAGTGTTCTTACGGTCTAGTCTAGTAACGTGTTGTGTATAATTTACAGGCCCTTGCTTGTGATCATGCACTTAGGAATTTCCTAGCTCGTTGCAGGTGTTCAATTAATTTCAGGTGAGTTCATGATGCCCTTTTTACTCTTTTTACTTTTGGGCTAGCATGCACACCTAAGTGTTTTCTTACATGATGAAATGTTTTAAACGAATTTATATAGGCTTGCTAGCATATGGTAGGCCTTGGTATGTTAAATATATATATATATATGTATATACATTATTGCTTGGCCTATATCTGGCGATGTTGTAGTCGTTTCGACTACTGATGTTGTGTATGCCTACTTTGTGTTCGCATGCACTGATGTTACGTGTTTGGGTTGTACGTTTGCTCGACCCTGATGTTATACGTGGATGTTATATATATATATATATATATACATACTGTGATATATATAAAGATGTAATTGAAAGGATGTTTACATATACATTTTGTATATGTATGTATGAGGATGTTTAGTTTTCGGTAATGATGATTTGATGGATGCACCCTTTTACGTTTTAAAACTTTTGGTATGACTATCATAACTATTATTTAATGATATTATTTACTTAAAACTTGAACTCACTCAGCTCAAGCTGACTTTGTGTGCATGTTAGTGTGAGTTTCAGGTTAGGAAGAGGATCCTTATCGCTTGGACGTGCATGAAGCTACTTGGAAGGTGAAGGGCATACGGGAATTGAAGTTTTACTATTAAACATTTATTTTTAAAAGTTTTTATTTAAAGATAACTATGTTGATTTTGGGCAAAATTCCCGGGTTTTGGGAATTTATTTTATTATTTATGTTTGCCGCTGAATTATACTCTGAGTTGCTTATTTTAATGAAATGAATCACTTTTAAGTTTAAATATTTTAACGCCATGTAACGCTCATGGGTTAACCAACTCAATTGTTTGTTACTCGTTATTTTAATTGGGTCCACAATTTGCCATGGAACGCTCATGGGAGACCTAATTCGCAAGATTTATGTCACTTTATTTAGTTGGACCATTCAAATTGCCATGGAAATCTCATGGGAGGCCAACTCATTGAATATGTTTCGTTATTTTATTTGGGATCTTGAGCTACCAAGGGAAGCCCATGGAAAGCCCAACCCAATAACATTTTACTTTTGAATTTTGGTAAACATTGTTTGTTTAGTTAAATATCTCCAACAATTATTCACATATTTTAAATCCCGACTCGTGCTCGAGTCGTCACTTGAACAATTTAATTACACTTCTCTATTATTTCACATCAACTTATTCACTACTTACCCATCAACTCATAAAGTTTCATCTTTGGCCATCATAGAATGTTTTCCCTAAGAATCCATCATCATAATCAATGTCATTCATCTGCTGCTCACGATCACCGTACGACTACTAGAATCACCAAGGAGTTGCTGCTGTATGCCATTAACCGACCAACCGCCAACCTTGACGAAACTAAAATACCTCGAACAAGAAATTTTATACTAACTATATATGTTATAATAAATTATCTACTCTCAGCTATTTCCTTAAACTATAAAACTACCAAGTGCACTTAAATCCGTACCCTCAACTTTAAACTATAAATATTTTATTACCTCTTGTTTTTCCTTAATCCCATGTTACTTTTCACAACTTACTTTCCATTTTATAAATATTTATTATTAAAATTCAAATATTGTAAATTTTACTGATATTAAACTAAATTTTTCATCATTCAAATTTAATTTTCATTGTTAAATTAAATCTTCCATTAATTAAATTTTTACCTTTAAAATTGACTTTTGATAAATCCCCATTAAAACCCATCACTCACTTTATGTATTGATTAAGTCGTTATTGAAACTAAACGTTGGTTCGTAATTATTTCAACTTCCTACTTTGAATTTTGATACACCTTGAAAAATTTTGAACGTTTTATATGATAAATTTATAGTGTTAGAATAGTCATGGTGGTTCATGGATTTCTAGCCTCGCGTTTATCTTATTTTATTTTCTTAATTCACATCTTATTTTTGGTATGACAATTAATTTAAAATTTGTTATTTACTTGAATTTTCATTATAAATCATCGATAACTTAATTTACTTATTTCGTTATATTTATAACAATTTTGTGAAAAAGGAAAAATCCACGAATTCCCAATTTAATCTAATTTAATATCTTCAATTACCTACCTTATATTTTATCTAATTTTAAATAATTAATTGGAATAGGACTATCTCAGTGATTCGGGAATATCCACTTCCCAATTTAATCTATTAACGATTTATTTGAATACGTATATTTTCGCATTTTCATTAATATTTCAATTATTATTTACTAATTATTATAATATTTTATTATAAAATCGAATTAATCTCATCTCAAAAATTACAACTTGAAAAGCTATAAACTTTATATTAACTTCTCTTTAAATCTCATAAGTTCTCAACTAACTAAACTCGACTCACCAAAATCTTCGTTTAAATTATACTCTCAATCTTAACAATTTCGTTCCTAATGAATACGATCTTTAAAGATTCCACATGTTATTAACTATTTTAAGATTTATTATAAATTAAACTCTTGCGCATACCATCTCATGGATCAAGTTCCTTTATCTATCAAGGTTAACTTCATATAATATCCCACTCTTAGCTTATTCTCGATCATCATAATTCATTTCAAATATCTGTTTTAAGAAATCCATTTCAAATCTCCAAAATTCATATCTTTGCCATTAAATACATTTCATAAATTTCACGGTTTTAATAATCCAACTCAAACATTTAAGTATCTCGTAAGTTGTATTTTGTAATGCCCGTTAATTCCGGTTTCAAGAATTAAAGATTGTAGAGTATGTATAACTCCCGGGACTTAACTGACGTTTCTCGGGAGCCTTTACATCATCCCCGCTACATTAAAAACACTTAACCTTCCTTACAAGTCGCCAAATCTTGCAAATTCGAGGGACTTGGATGAGACATATTTGTAATATATCATAAACAAAAAAAAAGGAAAAACCCTAGCTGCTGTTTGCGATCGGCCAGGTCCAGCCACCCCCTCCCTTCCTTGCTTCGACTTTTTGATCGATTCCAAGCTCCTAGAAGTAGTTCAAGGTATGTACTACTAACCCCAACACTGTTTTTGTTCACCCTTAATCGTTTTGATGCTCAATTTTGTCGAAACTTTTCGTTGGACAGATTTTCGGCCAAGGTGTAATTGACCCACTTCCCATGGATAAAAATTAGAGTTTCCGATGTAGAAAGATCCCCAGGTATGGCATTTACATCATATTAAAATTTCGTGGTCATTGGAGGTGTTTATGTCGGTCAATCGATTTTAGTTCGAAAACTAGGATTTATCGGGTGTAGAATTGCAAATTGTTGAGTTGGAAAAATTATTTTTATGATGCTCGGGGCTGTTGTGGTTAGTGCTTCGTCAATCGAGTCGGCGGTGCGCGAATTTTCGTTTAAACGTTAAAGTAAGAGTTGTAAAAAGGAACCGTCAACTCTATCAACTCGGGTGACATAATCTTGATGAATGAAAAGATTTAAAATGGAATTTGGTCCATTCGGGGCTGATTCGTTAATAAATGGTTTTAAGGTTTATTACACGCGTATTCGACCCGATTTGATTGTCCTTGGGCCTTGGGCCAAGTTGTTGGGCCTTGGGCCAAGGGTTGGGCCTCGGGCCAAGCTGTTGGGCCTCGGGCCAAGTGTTGGTCCTTGGGCCAAGTTGTAGGGCCTTGGGCCAAGTTGTTGGGCCTCGGGCCAAGTGTTGGGCCTTGGGCCAAGTTGTTGGGCCTTGGGCCAAAGTGTTGGGCTTGAACGGCCAATTAGGCAAGAGTGTTCTTACGGTCTAGTCTAGTAACGTGTTGTGTATAATTTACAGGCCCTTGCTTGTGATCATGCACTTAGGAATTTCCTAGCTCGTTGCAGGTGTTCAATTAATTTCAGGTGAGTTCATGATGCCCTTTTTACTCTTTTTACTTTTGGGCTAGCATGCACACCTAAGTGTTTTCTTACATGATGAAATGTTTTAAACGAATTTATATAGGCTTGCTAGCATATGGTAGGCCTTGGTATGTTAAATATATATATATATATGTATATACATTATTGCTTGGCCTATATCTGGCGATGTTGTAGTCGTTTCGACTACTGATGTTGTGTATGCCTACTTTGTGTTCGCATGCACTGATGTTACGTGTTTGGGTTGTACGTTTGCTCGACCCTGATGTTATACGTGGATGTTATATATATATATATATATATACATACTGTGATATATATAAAGATGTAATTGAAAGGATGTTTACATATACATTTTGTATATGTATGTATGAGGATGTTTAGTTTTCGGTAATGATGATTTGATGGATGCACCCTTTTACGTTTTAAAACTTTTGGTATGACTATCATAACTATTATTTAATGATATTATTTACTTAAAACTTGAACTCACTCAGCTCAAGCTGACTTTGTGTGCATGTTAGTGTGAGTTTCAGGTTAGGAAGAGGATCCTTATCGCTTGGACGTGCATGAAGCTACTTGGAAGGTGAAGGGCATACGGGAATTGAAGTTTTACTATTAAACATTTATTTTTAAAAGTTTTTATTTAAAGATAACTATGTTGATTTTGGGCAAAATTCCCGGGTTTTGGGAATTTATTTTATTATTTATGTTTGCCGCTGAATTATACTCTGAGTTGCTTATTTTAATGAAATGAATCACTTTTAAGTTTAAATATTTTTACAAGTGTTTTCTATGGGTACCAACTGTGGGTTCCCGGGGTTCGGGGCCTTACATATTTAAAGTTATAAAAACGTTTATTTCTTTCAAAGTGTAACACCCGCTAATTTTCGGTTCAAGGATTTAAAGCTTGTAAAGTATGTACATCTCTTGGGTTTATCTGGCATTCGTCAGAAACCTTCTCGTCATCCCGGTACGTTAAATCAATTAACTTCTCATTCAAGTTGCTATTTCTTCCTAATTGGAGGGGCTAGAGTGTAAAAGTTTAATATTATAATCAAACCCTAACCCCCCCCCCCCCTCTCTTGTGTCCGATCGGCAGTAAGCAGTAGCCCCAACCCCTCGTTTTTCTTTTTTTCATCCAAGGTTAGGGTGTAAAACTTCAATTGAAGGTTAGTCTCATGTTCCCTCAAGTCTTTTACACCTTAATTCATCATTATATCTCGCGTATTGATCGTTAAATCGCGTGTTGTAGGCTTACCGGGTGGCTGTCCATTCAAGCATTTCCAGGGCTGTTTTGGTTAAGGTTTTTTTGCTCTATAATCTTCCTAGGTATGTCCAATGTAACATACTTTAATATTGTGTACATTGGTGTTCGTTTGATTGGTCAACTAGTTGTAGATTGAAAGTTGATATTCGGTTGTCTAGAATAGTGAATTGTTGCGTTTAACGCGAGTGTTGGAGTACTTAACGACCAATTCAGTTCGGGTGACTTCGGTTCGGTTTACGGGCTGTTGGAAAATTATTTTTATAAGTATTGGGGCTGAATTGGTTGTCGATTACTCAAACGGGTAGGTACAACGCATATTCGCGTTTATTGAATAGTTGGTGCGTTGTGCTTGCGAGTTACCGACCCATTCAACTCGTGTAGTGTCGTGTGGACTTGTTGGCTGTGAATTTATCAAATTGGGTCCAGATGGGTCTGAGTTGGATGTTAAGTGCCTAAACAACTCTTAAACGCGCATATTAGTCTCATCTAGTGCCTCCGGGGGGTAATTTGGGAATTCTTTTTTCTCGGGAGTAACTATGGGTCGTTTTGGTAAATATAAGGCCCCAGGGGCTGTTTTAATCGAACGTGGTGAGGTCGAGGCTTTAGGTAACTTGAAACATATTGGAACGCCTCGTAGGATAAGCGAGTCCTTTCGGTATCATTAGTAACTATTGTATATAATCCGACAGGCGCGTGAGTTGTGGAATTACTTAGGGGCCCTCTAGCTCGTGGTGAATTGGTGCCTCGTGTCAGGTGAGTTCATGATGTCCCTTTTCACTCTTTTCAAGTTTTGGGCTAGCATACACACCTAACATATTTTACTTGATGAACCGTTTAAATTATTTTGCATGGGATTACTTGTATAGAGTATTCCTTGGGATGATACTTAAGTATGTTTGTACGTATGTTTATACATGTGTTATTTGATGGCCAATAATTGGCGATGTTAATTAGTCGTTATCGACTAAGGATGTTTATGTATGCCTACTTTGTGTTTGCATACCTTGGATGGAATGTTACGTGTTTGGGTTGTACGTGTGCTCGACCCTAATGTTATTACTTGGATTTTATGCATAGGGATATAACTATATAGATATATAAGTATGACTACTTATCGTTTATTATGGCCTAACTGTTCATATCCCGTTTATATTTTGAACTCTTGGAATGATTTATAGAATGTTGTTTATTAAAACTTGAACTCACTCAGCTCAAGCTGACTTTGTGTGTATGTTAGTATGAGTTTCAGGTTAGGAGGAGGATTGTAACGATTCCGACGAAACCAGGTATACCCTAACCGGTAGACGTTAGTTACGTCATATACAATGTCGGGTACACGGGTTACCATGATAATTATACGGGAATACATGGTTCATTGTATTGGTTGTACGTGAATATATAATTCACCGTATTGATTATGCGATCAAACGATCGATAGTTATTGAAACCCGAATGAATCGAGGGTTCAATTATAGACGAGATATATGATATTTAGTGATGTTACGAAGTATTGAAGCTTCGGGATAAGTGGATTATAGCGCAGAAAAAGGATTTCGATTTAATAATACGTCGGTACTTTAAACGAAACCTTTAATACCAAACCGAGCAAGAGACGATCGATCAAGCCGAAAAAGATGCGTAATAACTAATAATATGACGTTTTAAGTTAATAAATGTCATGATTTAAGTTTTTAAATCGGTTTTATATAAATTTTATTTTTAGCCGAAAAACGACCGTTTTGGTCTCGTTTTGAGCGGAATTAAACGTTTAACCGAAAAACGAACTGAACCAGATTATCCACAACATTATCCGGATTACACAATCCAAATGTGTGGCTATGGTTGGAGATGTGGGCCCCCCCCCCACACTTACTTGGACCGATCGGTCCTTGCACACACACTAACACCTTCATTTTTCTTTTTTCTCCAAGATTTCTCTCCAAATCCTCCCAAAACCCTTGAACATCCATCCAAAATCCAAGTTTTTAAGCAAGAACGCAAGGTAAAAACCGAGTTGTGATCGTGTTTATCTTCTTTTCTTGGTTCATTTACAAGGAAATGAGGTTTCAAATGAAAAATGGGTGAAAACCCGAGATGAAACCGATTCTTGGAGGATCAAGTGATGTATACAAGTTATACAAAGGATCTTGGTCCAAGAAAGTAGTTAAAAGAGTCAAAAACGAATTTTTACGGTCAAAATCTTTGTTTTGATGTTTTAACCGTAACCATGAATGAAATGGCTTGATCGTGAGTGTAACTTGCTTGGTATTGTGGTATGTTGTTTGTAGATTCTGTATTTAGTGGTAGACAAGGCGGAAAGATGAGTTTGTAGCTTGTAGTGGCGGAAAACGAAAGGTATATTCGGTTATGTTCGGTTATGAGTTTTTGGGACAGATTGTTGGTCGTTTAGAGTTAGGTCATGAAATTTTACAGAGGTGTTAAACACATGTAAATATGAGTTCTGTGAATTTTTGGTAATTTTTGGATGAAGGATGAATATTTGGTGAATTTAATGCTCGGTTTTGGCCAAAAATGGTGAAAAATAGTTAAATATCATGAAAAATTCTGGAAAATTGTGGATAAGCTTTTCATATCATGTATAAGTCACACACAAAATTTGAGGTCCGTTGGAGAAGTCTAAGTAGGCTTTTCGGTTAAACGAGTTCTAGGGATTTCTAGCTCGGTTTTAGTGAAAATGGCATTTAAAAGAAGATTTTGGTTTTGGAAAAATTACAGGGGACTATGTGGATGGCAGGGGACATCCAGGAGAAATTTGGGATTTTTCTAAGATCGTTTGGTATTTACGACATATTTAGTGTTTAAATGGTGTTTAAAAATGGATAAGTAAATGTTAAATATAAGAATTAATTCTGGAAATATTTTTATAAAATTTCCCACTGTTAAAAAGTGATTTGTGCAAAATTTCAAGATTCGAGAGTAAACGGATAATTATTTGTGCTAATTATCAAACTTTTAAAGTAAAACGCGTAAACCGGTAAAGTTCGCTTAGGCGAGCTGACTGGTGTACAAAAACCCTAAAAATGAACTATTTTCATATAAATGAGCTAAACAAGTAAAAATAAATCATCCGAAAATAATTCGGATGATTTGAGTAATTTTAATCTATTTTAATAGTTTCCGGTACGCCAAAGACGGAAACGGGTCCCGCGGCCAATCGGGGCGTCTAAACCGAGCTATAATTTCACATCTTTAATTAAATTATCCGTCAACCACTATTTTCGGGTCATGTGTGACCAAACTCATTTTTGAAACATAAAAACGGATAACAGTGCTATGCACGCAAAACGAGAAAAACGACTAATAGTAGTTGTGACCTTGGAACTCTAAACGACATCACAATCTAAGTCCGGAGAAGTGTTTCTGGGTTAACCTTGCCCCCAGAACGGGTACAGTGCTGGGTTGACAGTGTCCCCAGGTGTACCGATTGATAAGATTAAAGGTTATATAAACAATAATTGTATAATAACGATCGTAGGGATCATATTACAGATTGGACGTGTTAATTGATAATGATTGTTGTTA
The DNA here is from genome assembly GCF_021521415.1 of Bidens hawaiensis. NCBI lineage: Eukaryota > Viridiplantae > Streptophyta > Magnoliopsida > Asterales > Asteraceae > Bidens > Bidens hawaiensis. The sequence goes on from NW_027491754.1 coordinate 878,786, forward strand.
CCTGCTTGCATGTGCTAAGGTGAGTTTTCACGAGCCCCTTTTACTGAATTGTTTTAAATATTTTCCCGGGGCGGAAAGCATGTTTCTATCAAAGTGTTTAAGTACATGCTGATCGCATGGAAATGAACGTATTTATATAATGTTTATTGTACGGGAATCGTACGGTAATGAATTAAGATGGTAATTGTCTGAGTTGCTAACAGTGTAAGGCCCGAAACAGTGTTCTGGGGTAACCGAGTTCCCAGAGGTTATTAAATGTGTTCTGGGGTAACCGAGTTCCCAGAGGTTAGTAAATGTGTTTCTGGGGTAACAGAGTTCCCAGAGGTTATTAAATGTGTTTATGGGGTAACAGAGTTCCCAGAGGTTATTGGAAGTGTTCTGGGTTAACAGTGTCCCCAGAGGTTATTGGAAGTGTTCTGGGTTAACAGTGTCCCCAGAGGTTATTGGAAGTGTTCTGGGTTAACAGTGTCCCCAGAGGTTATTAAAGGTGTTTATGGGTAAACTGTGTCCCCAGATAATATTATATTATGATATGAATTTATCATGGTTTACTAAAATTGTGAAACTCACCAACTATTCGTAGTTGACCCGTTTTCTCACATGCTTTTCAGGTACAACTAAGATAAAGTGATTGATTACGTGCTAAGTGCTTAATGTGTGTAAGGTTTGCGTGCTGGACGTTAGGATACATTATAGCAGATAGAATTGTGAACCGTATTGTATGATGTGTGTATCACCTAGACGGTAATGAAAGATGAGATAATGTAATTTTGAAGTATATTAATGCATTCGGTTTTCTTTATAAACAATGTGGTTGATATCAGAGGCGTCTGTTGCATCCCGTTTACGTTTCCACTGCGGTCACGGGGTGTTACAAGGATGCTTACCGCTTGGACGTGCTCGAGACTACTCAGTCGGTTGAAGGCATAGCTAGTCGGGAAAGTTAATAATGAAGACTGTTTATTTTTAATTTTTATTAAACGTATTTAAATTTGGTTTTGGGAACTTGTTTTAATACTTATGATTTTTCCGCTGAACTTATACTCTGAATTGGTTTTCGAAATAAAGTGAATTGATTTGAGTTTTTAAATCTTTGCAAAGTTTTGTCATGATTACCAACTGTGGGATTCCCGGGATTCGGGGTTTTACACAAAGTGATAGTTTTTAGTATTTTATAACCCACATGATGAAAAGGGTTATGCGGACCATCCGAAGATAAGAGTAATTGTGGTGCGGAACATAATTATCCGAGTCCTCGCATGGAAATCATAACGCGTGCAATTGTGTGTCATGATTTAGAACCTAAGGTAGCTTGGGTAATGGTACAAACGATAAAATGATAAGGACATAGTGGATATGCCGTTGGCACATCCTATATATAAGTGCCCTTATCGGATTGTCATTTGGAGCGTTGCTTTGATTATTGAAAGTTCTACATGATGATATTTTCATTAAAAGTTTAATTGTTTTCAAAACGATGATGTTTTGATTTCTTAATTTCGGGACGAAATTGCCTAAAGTAGGGGAAACTGTAGCATCTGGGATTTCCCAAACCCGTATTCGTGTACGATTAACCCAACTGGGAATATTAGATCTTTAATATTAATTAAAATCAAATATTTAGGAGTAATTAATTTCACTTAAGTTCACTTTAGGACCTTTATGTTTAATATATTGTTTTTTCTTTATTTATTACATAAATAGTGCAATACTTGACCAATAATCAAACAACAAGGACCAAATATGACAATTTGTGAAACTCCTCCCTCCGGTGGCCGGAGCGCCGCATGACAGCGGCCTTCCACATGGCCGCGTGGCGCGGTGGACTAGCTGCACAGATTCTTCACCCGATCTCCTTTCCTAGTTCATTTTTTAGCATCTGAATCACTTATTTTAGGCATAAATCAAGTGAATTAAGGTCCATGAAAACTAATATAACTAAAATATATGTCCATATACATAACCCCTTGATCAAGAACGAAATCTACAGCTTATTTCATTGATATAGTCATTAAATACATATTCGGTTTCCTAAACGAGTAAATTAACCTTAATTAGTTCGTTTTAGTGTTTTCTATATAAACAAATCATCTAATCTATGCCATAAACTTTAGCCTAACCCTAAGAGAGAGTTGTCAGCCGTCCTACCTTCTACTCATCCCCAAATCCTTCGGTTTTTTCTTATTTGTTGAAGATACAAGTTCGTTCGTTTGACTTTGCTTATAATTAGACCTTTGACTCTTCATTGTGGTTGATTCTTTCACTTTTCGGGTAAGTTGTAACCAAATAAATAGTTCATACATATTCCTTAGTCAACAACCTTCAATCAATTTCAGTGATTGAAGGGTGTAGACTGGTCAATTCGCTTAAAACCCGTTTAAGGGCAAAATAGTCAACTTGTTTGACTTAACTGTTTCTCATACTTCTGGTCGTATTCAACGTTCAGTCCAGAAGACTTTTATTTCTGGTAATGAAATTTTAAGGCTACTTACCAATACCCAACTTCCGACTCGCTGTTCGGATTTTGGTCAGAACCAGCTCGCTTAAATCTTAAATATAACATAACTTGAGTTCTAATCGTCCGTTTGGATTGATTCTAGTGGACACGAGTTTGTTTTTACTTGTATTATCATATCTCAAAGATTCAGATTCTGATTGTTCATATCGTTTGACGTGTAATGGACGACTCGCTTATTCGTTAGCTCGTTTAATCGCTTGTCATTAATCTAAGGTGAGTTTTATCATTCCCCTATTTTACTCAATTTTCACAATGTTTTGGGGACATATGCGTGTCATATTATATATATGTATCAAAATAGCAAACGTGTAATTGTGTGTGATTAATCAAATATACTTGTTATGTGCTTACTTGTTTATGTGCGCATTCGTGTTCGGAGAGGTCCCGCATATCCCCTTGTATAGGGTTCTCATATTATTGACCTATGCCTGATTCGCTTGGCAACGGTCTTATTATTATTTGCTAATGGTTGATTTATCGGCGCCCAATTCGGTTGGCAATGGTTTAATCAACAACTTATTTGCTCATGGTTTTGATTTCATTACCACATTTATTACGTTTTGCTTATTTCTCTTATTTATGATATTAACATTATTTTATTGCAAAGCTGGTGATAAACTCACTCAACATGTGTTGTTGACAAACTATGTTTTCTACGCATATGCAGGTTCCTATTGAATTGAAGTAGAAGTATGGACACTTAGAAAGACCTTAGGGTTTTAAGGAAGACAAACATGATATTAAATTTGTTATATATATATATATTTGTTTGAATTGTTTTGTGGTATGTGGATATTGTGTGTACATTTGAAATAAAATAATTAAATAGATATTTTCATATTTATATTATGATAGTATCTTCGAGCTGTAAGCAATCGGATCACGCCCCGGCATTTCCGCCTTAGGTCGGGGTGTGACACAACCGCCCTTTTTATCATGTGGTTTGACTGCGCTTGTCTCTTTGAGTTCATCGCATGTCGCTCTAAATGCTGCCAATCTTCAACCTCATCGTAAGTTAAAAATTACCCATTAGTGGTCTACTGAAGATCGCGCACATCATCGCTTGATAACCCGTCATGAAACACCTTGATCAATTCCCACAATGCTATCCCATGATGAGGAAATGTTCTTAGTAGTCGCTTGAATCTTGTGAAGGCTTCATGGAATGTTTCACCCGTTCCTTGCTGAAAATTTCTAATGGAGGTTCGGGCCTCGGATGTTCTTTGCGGTGTGTAATACTCATCTAAAAACTGCTGAGCTAAATCCTGCCACATATAAATACTTGCGGACGGTAGAGATAGGAACCACTACTTTGCTGTATCCTTCAGACTAAACTGAAACACCACCAATTTGACTTCATCAGCAGTGAACCCTTGACTTGAGATGGTGGCACATATAGCATTGAACTCACTCAAGTGAAGGTATGGCTCGTCTGTCGCTTTCCCATGAAAAGTGGGTGCATCCCGGTCAGCCTGCCTTGTCTTACTGAAAACGTTCTTCCATCTCTAACCGAGGTAACAATAGGAAGCGGGTTCGTGACCACTTGTGGAATAAAGTGACTTTGAACTCCCTGAATGGGCGGTGGAACAAATGCCCTCGGGACCCCATCATCAAGCTTGTACTCGGGAATCTGTGGCTCAGGCACCTCTTGTCTTCTTTGGTCTCGGCGGTTTCTTGGTTGTTGAACTGGCTCGGGTGTTCGGTTACGGTGGGGTTGCTGTTGTTGTCTTCTATAATACCGACCCCCTGGAACATCTTCCATCTCCTCTTCATCCTCAAACGCGTCAAAGTCATCGAATAACCTCCGCCGATTGGCTACCCTTTCAAACTCAAACTCGACCCGATTGTTTGGCGTTCAGACCTGATTGAACGATCATCTCTCATGCGGTGTTGTCTCTGATTCGGGTCTCTAGCTCTACGGTTTCGGGTTAGGTTAATGTGTTGGTTTAGTGGTGGTAAGTCATTGGGTGGAAGATTTTGTGGAATGTTCTGTGAAATGGGATGTTCTTGATTAGGGGATGGGCCTTGGTTTTCGGGTTTAAACATAGGTGGGATTGGGTAATTCTCCGGATGGTTCATGTCTTCTTGTTTTAGTTTTGAGGTTTCACCGTTTCTTTGAATTTCTCGGTTTCTTCTTGCGTCTTTTTCAATTTCCGGATCAAACTGCAACACCTCCTTGTCTCTGGAAAATCTTGTATGCATCAACCTAAAAGAATAACTGCACACGCGCAACAAACACACCTCGCGTAAAATCAACGAAGAAAAGAAAATAAACTAAAATTTAAACTAAATTAATCTAATTTAAACTAAATTAAACGACGGCACTAAGCGCGTTAAGTCCCCAACAACGGCACCATTTTGACGTAGGCTGTCGCAGTCTAATCAAACAATTGATTATAAATAACTTAAATACCTATAACTAGTACCGGTAACTAAGGTCGTCTCCACATCAAGGAAAGTGTTTATAATTTTTAACTAATTAATTAACCTAAGCGGACAGACGATGTCAAGCGGTTTTGAAAATATTAATTAAACTAAAAACGATTACTTTTAAGGATTTGTAAATAGTATTAATAAAAGGTATTCACTCTAGGTTCAGGTAATGTGATATTCAACTTAATTCCATATTCACTTGTCTTGATTGCGCAGTAATCACTAGACCTATTAGTTTGATTGTGATGACAAACGATACCCTAACCGAATTGTTGACACAATTGAACTCGATCTACCCAATTACCAATTCATGTTTTATGACAACTAATTAAGTGACAATAGTTGATGATTATTAGTTCAATGACACAAGAGCCTAACCCTAAGTGTTGTGAACAAAACCAAACAAGTGATGTATTAATCAATAATCGAAAACACAAATTGTTTAAACAACCAAGCAATAATTAAGCAAGACTAAATCATAAAACTTAATTAAGATATTAATCTTTTAAGAACAATGAATCTTGTCTTAAGAAGAATTACACAAAACCTTAAACTAGAATGAACACTAATGTTTAGCCAAGCGTCGACATAGCGTCAAAATAACTTATCTTATTAAACATGCAAAAACAAGACGAACCAGAAGCTTCGGGATGGTCGAAAGTCGTCCTAGGATATCTCTTCAGCCTCTGGAATTAGTGATATGACGAATGGGGGTTTAAATGAGTTTATATAGTGATTAACCCTAATTTTCTTCGGAATTACGTCTGTTCGCGTCGCGCGAACGGCAATGGGCCTATCATTCACGTCGCACGAAGGACAAAATAGTCGGGCTCAGAATTCTGGAACTTCGCGTCGCGCAAAAATTCACTCCAGTCCTTTGTGTCGCACGAAGGACAAAAACTTCAGTAGATTCTTTTTCTTTTCTTTAAACTGCCTCGTGATGCGTGCACTCCCATTCCCGTACTTCTAAGTCTTCATTCCAAGCTTGTAAATCATCTCAATAAGCCTCCATAACGTCCAATGTCCTGGAACACATAACGATGCTTGAAGTATCGATGTTCATTCATTTATTTATCTAAAATTAACTCATTAATATATAATAATACCTAGCTTGTGCCCAACCATCAATCCCACAAACAAGTCCAAACCAACCCCACCTGTAATCGCCTGCCCGTGAAGAAACAAAACCAGTTTTGGATAGTCAAGTTTCGATACAACCGATATAATAAGCGCGTAAGAAAAACCATCTGGAACAAAGGTTTTGTGTAACTTGTGATACACAGATATTGAATTTGAATAATGGATGTTCCGGGCAAGTGATCGGATGATGACATTGTACAAAAATAGACCAGGCTTTTGGAAATTGGAGCATATTAACGTTACTTCTGAGATATTGCCGAAATCAGAGCATTTTTGGATCTACAGACCCCATTTGAGATTTCCTGGAACGGATATCCTAGTCACAATGAATCCATTGAAGTGCTGCCACGGGTTTGGTGGTAGATCCGACGGATCTGACCTCCGATCTCCAAGGTTCCTTGGGTGAACCCCCTATTTTGAATTACAATTGCCCCCACTCTAAGAGCCGAAGAGAAGGTCAAAAATGTAGTTCGTTGTTGGGTCCCACGGATGGCGCCAATTAAGAGACATGGATTCAACCTCGGGTCGGGTTAAATGGATGTTCTCTGGTCTTCAAGATGAACGAACCCACGCCTCGATCTTCTTTTCCAGATTGCTCGAGATCTGCCATGGAAGAATGGAGGAGCGGAGGTGACTGCTAAGAGTTTCCTCTTTTTTTACAGACACAAAAATTATGGTGGAGGCCAAAAGTCCCTTAAATGAGAGGTCAGACCCTTTATATAGGGGACTCCGTGGCTACCATCACGAAACCTTAACCTTAGTAGGCCAAGCCCGGTTAGGATTACCTCGACAATCCCCTGACCCACTGGGCATTGGCTTATAAACAATTATAATATAGCAAATATAATACGTAATATAATAAGTAAAAGGTCGTACCCGGGATTTAGGGCCCTACCTCCATAGTCTCTATATCTTTTCATAATTACATATTTTACGTGGGTTCTTGCTCTAGTTGATGATCGATCATGACTTCTACTCAATAATTTGGGGATCAAAATGCTAGTTAGATTAACATTGTCTGCAATTTCTATATAAATCGGTAAAAGGGATATTTGTTGGCTTCGTGTTTTAAATAATCATTTATATTTAGTTCATTTTCATAATTGCACATCAAAACTAAATTGTTACTTATATTTGGACTTGTTTCTATTTCTTTTTTGTATATTATTGCAATCTTAAATTCATATAGATACCACCCCACTACCCACAATCTCAAGTGTTTGAATAGTTCGGTAATATGGTTTGTTATTTGAAAATTTTGACACCTATCAATCTTAAAATGTGCACAAGTAGAGCAAAGTCTTATGTGCCTTTCAAAACACGTTCGAGGTCTTGAGTGCAAAATTAGCTTATAGGAGGATAAACCGCTTATAACTGGCTTAGAGATTGTTGGATTATATTTGATAAAAATATCTGTCAATGCAATAAAGTTATTGCAAAGCCTAAGGCATGTTTACTCCAATAATATCAAAACGATATAGGTAACCAAGAATGAAGCATCAAGTAAACAGTGGAATGGGAATGGGATGAAGATCAAATTATCAAGTTATGGGACATTGGTGAGAACAATGTGTTGTAGATTTGTTGAAATAATCGTGATCATGTGAGAGATGGGAGTAGACATTCGTTCATTGCAAACATGATGTTGTAACAAATCGGAACTAAAATTAATATACATGTGGCGGGGGATGCCTAAAACATGGCGGGGGATACTTGAAAGAAATGTATACTCATTCAAATTGGGACATAATGGTTGAAGAATGTTGCCTAAGTCTACGAAGCTAACCAAACCAAAACAAATTAAACTAACTGGAAGGCACAAACAGATGTGGAGAATAGATGTAACCGAGAGGATGGTGAGTGATGATTAGCAGGACCCTAACAGAAAATGAAGATAGCCATTAATGTAAATTGTAAAAAAGCTTAGTTACAAGAAGAACTTGTAACTTATAAGGGTGAAAGATACGCAACATAAAAAAAGAATGAAATTGTTATCTTTGGTATGTTTTGTGTTGTAAGCTTTTGAACATCTGTTGTTTTGGTCTACTTTAAGCCTTTGTTATTATTTATTTGGAACTATATATTAGGCATGTTTATGTTTGGTACAATGCAATTTCTATTTTGAAAGCTTTTGTTATGTTTGCAAACTATTGGGTATGCTATGTTTGAATCAATCTAATTATGTTTTGGAGCAATCTTATGTATCAGAACAATCTTGTTTCAGTTTATCATATTTGGTCATTTTGGAATATTTGTGCAACATGGTCAACATAGACCTACGCTATATGCATGTGAATTTCATTTGTGCAGCATTGATAATAATACATGTTAAGGATTCATACTAAATATGCCAACAATCATGAATTTAGCATAAGAATACCAAAGTGCCCTAACCCTACCAAAAAACTTTATTATAGATCCAAGGAATGAAGTCTGATACATACACACAATCTCCTCTCCTCAACCAGGCAAAGAGAAAATTATACAGAAACAAGTTGAAGATTTGATCAACACAATCATAACTAAAACAACACAAGATCTAAAGCTATAACAAAGAAGATGAATACATACTGTAAATATGGCATGATTATGATGATAAGATTCTTGACATATGATGAGGTCTAAAAGTCCCACCAAGAAGATGATAAATGAGCAGTGCTTTAAGATGGAGACAATGACATGATGATATGTATTCTTTATCTTCTCCTCTTGTCTATATACACCAGGAAAAGCCCAACAATTCACACATTCCAATAAATATAAGCCGAATTGCATTTAAATGCTACAAGCCCATTTCAATAACTCACAATGGCTCGATCAACAACAAATATAAGTCAAACATGAAATAACCAACACCACCAATTAGGATATATTTACAGACTCTTTTATGAAATTGAATTGAAAATAAACATACATTTCAACAAGATACAATATCACTTCATTCACAAAATAGAATTACATTACACAAAATAAGAATTACACAACCAGGATTTCATTACCAGCATAGAACTACATTACAACATTTACAAGAAATACAACAGCATTCCAAACCTAGAAATACTTACCAACTAATAATCAAACAATATTTTTTTGGTAAAGCTTCAACTTTCACCGGTGTGACTTACTTTCAAGGTTATTCTTTGACCTAAGGAGTCGAGAAATTATTTCAACAACACATGCACACATGAGAAGATCAACCTATAACCAATAAACCTACAATTCGATACACATTGTTGAGTTGCATATTTAGGTAAAAGAAGAGGGTTGAACAACAAAATCAAACACTTGCCTTCTATATGCAATATAAGATATACTGTTTAGCATTAATTAATGGTGGTCAAGAATATTGTTTAGTATTGTAGCAACATTATGTTTGAATCAATCTTATGTTATGGAACAATCTTGTTTTTTGGTTCATCATATTTGGTCATTTTGGAATGTTTGTGCAACATGTTTAACATAGACCTACATTATAATTACATGTGAATTTTGTGCAAAATTTTTACCGGATAGTCAGATACATGTTAAGGATTTAGACCGAATACAATATCACTTCATTCACAAAATTAAATTTCATTACTAACATATAACTACGTTACAACATTTACAAGAAATACGACACCATTCCAAACCTAGAAAATTAATCAGATGATATTCTTTTGAAATTTAACTTTTATTCTTGTGACTTTAGTTTTAAAGTTATTCTTTGGCCTTAGGAGCCGAGAATGATTTCAACAGCACGCACACGTAGGTGAATCGACATAACCAATGAAGCTACACTTCGATCGTTGAATCACATTTAGGTGTTTACGACATATTTAGGTAAAAGAAAAAAAATGAGATCGAAGCGTATCTAACTATTATCTCGAAACACTTATCATTTGCATGCAACATAGGGTACACCATTTTAAGGACAGTGTTGGTTATGATGTTTGAATTATAATTCTTATCCACATGTACAAAACACCAATTATTGATTGAAAGTGAAAGTAAAGAAAACTAACGTTCGTGATATATGAAAATGAAAGCAATGAGCGATTTAGTGGCGGATTTAGAATGAAAATTCAGGGAAACCTTGAAAAAATCGATTTATGACCTTAACTTGAAATATTTGCCTTTTCATGATCTTACTTTTTACAATGATTTAGTATAAAATCGTTTTGCAACATCCATACTTACAACCAGTTTCCTATTCATTTATAATAGTCAAGTTTTAATACAAAAACGAAAAATATAAAAGCAAAAAATGTTTCCTCTGTTTTCCTCATCCTCAAAAAAAATAAATAAAATAAAAATAAAAATAACCCTTGAAAAAGACACCATGTTGAGTCAATGAGTGAAAAAGATCCTTGTGTCGTTTTGATTATCATTGTGTTTTGTGTTTATTTTCGTTATTAATTGTGTCTTTTTTTCTTGACATTGTGTCTTTTTTTCTTGATATTCAACACGGTGTCATATTTTGTTCGGCATTGTGTTATATTTTGCGATCAACTGTGTCGTTTGTTGTTTATCATTGTGTTTGTTCATTTTCGGCATTGTGTTTTTCTTTTGGGAACGTGAATGACGGGGAAAACAATTTGGTTTTTTAATATTTTTCGTTTTTTATTTATATATTGAGGTATGATTTTTTTTATTCTTTTAGAGGTTTTTATGTAACCACAAATCCTTCTCATACTTTTCAATTTTGTCTCACTTTACATTTTAACTTTACCCATAATACACATTCACATATATGGAGAATGGACGGTGGGTATGTGCACACCTATGTCCAACATAAATCCACCCCGTGGCCCGTCCTAACCCTTTAACCCGAATAACCCCCAAGTAACCCAAATGTTAATTGGGTCAGATTCGGATTTGTTTTTCAAAAAAAACCGAGTTTCGAGTTAACCTGAATAATCAATTAGTGGTGGCGATATATATTAGTTTTTTAGATACTTTATGTTATTTACATATTTATATTTGGTTTAATTAAAATATAACATTGTCAAGTTATTAAATTAGATTGAATTGTTGAAGAGTAACAGATGAACTTTATATTAGCTTGTTATTACACTCGCTTAATTATCTAATATATATATAAATTAAAAGTTTGGTGCCGCTAGCACCTTATTGGTCCACGTGTCAGACCGATATTGGACAAAGTTTTTTTTTGTATTTTTTCTTTTGTTTCATAGTTTCGGTATTGTAACGAACGCAATTGAAATAAATTAAATTTGTATCGACTTAGCGTCACAATCCCAAGACCAACAACGCTAAGGTTTTACCGACTCACACCGCGACGCCCGAGTTTTACTTACCCTTTTGTTTTAATTATGGTACCTTAAATTGGTACTGACCGAATTCGTGTCAACTCATCGTCGTAACGCTCGGGTTTTACCAAGGCATATGTTTCAATGCTGGGATTTTGTCAGCTGTCCTGGCGCAACCAGGGGCGGACCCACATAGAACCTATCGGGGTCCCGAGACACCAATGTTTTTTAAAAATTACCAAGAGGCGGTGTATTAAATTTTGTAAGGACCCCATAAAAATTAATACTTGGAACCCATACTATTAAGGTTGAACTGGTCTAGTGGAAAGTCCCTTGTTTTTCTTTTGAGAAGTTGCAGGTTCAAGCCTCACCATACTCTGTTTTTGTTGTTTTTTATATCCTAGTCCATATTAGTTGTTTAGTTAGGGTATTTGTTTTTGTTGTTTTTTTATATCCAAGTCAATATTGGTTATTTAGTTAGGGTATTTTTGTTATTCGTTAGTTTCTCACATATAATCATTATCACCATGCAACATATATAATGATAACATGAGTTTTGCATATTCGTTTATTCTTTATCTTGTGTATGCATATTATAATTAATCATTTATATGTATTAGAGTTAATTTTTCATGTTTGGTCGTGTATGTAATACCATATATATAGCTTACGTTTATGTTTTTCGTGTATGAATAAAAATGAATTAAAAGTCTCTTTTCTTATCTAGTTTCCAATCTAAATTCTTACTACTTACTCGTTTCCAGTGACACCATATTTCCGTGTTTTATTATGTTCATCGTCTCGACCCGACCCGAATAACGACTGGCCCGGAAATTTTGTAAACCGAAAAAATTAGGACCCCATTGACAAAAATTCTTGGGTCCGCCACTGGGCGCAACTCGCCGGGTAGAGAAACTAGTTGCAAATAAATACAGTGATAATTTTCTAGCATGACCATAAGCAGTTAAAAGTTGCAATCTTTGTTTTTCCTACCATTACCCATCATTCACACAAGCCAGTATGCCACGAATAATTTTATTTTATTTTTTTACACTTTTGCATGTATCACAATGTTGCTAAACCTGATGATATTTAGTTAATATTTCAATACCATGACATCTTATACTCTTAATCACATTAACAAAAGGTAACCTTCAAAACAATTGGTTCTTTAGATAACTTATCATTGTTTATACCTCTCTTTGTAGCCAACAGCTTACAAATACAATAATTAACTTAATTAGAGTAAGCCGATAAACAGCTGACTAACTTGACTTGACTAACCCAAACCTTAATTGGGTTGGGTTACGGGTTAGATTTTTGTTTTTTTTGAAAAACCCGTACCAAATAACATGAAACCCGATCGGGTTGACCCGATTAACACTCCTACCCCTAACAGTTGTAATTTTTTTTATAATAATCGCTTGGAAAGGGCATTTTCTTTACTAGTGTAACTAAGATTGCAAGTTAAAAAGGAATATGTAAAATATCTTGATCTGTTAAATATTGTTAAAGGTTACAGAATGTTTTATTAATTGATCGGCCACTCCACTTAATTTATAGAAGAGATTAATTGCTTAGGCACCAAGAGACCTTTAAAACCCTCAAAACCGTCAACTGAATTTGCCAAACGACTTAACTATAATTTTAAACCATATCCCAACTAATTAAAGATTTGTAATCTCTTATCCCAACGGTAACACCGACATAACTAATTCCTATATATATGTATCACCTTTTTAATTAAACCCTATTCAAGAAACATCGAAATTGTTTTCATGGCTGAATCGGTGGTGCTTCCGGTGGTATTGTACGATGGTGTGTATGAGGTGGACGTTGGGAACATTAAGATCAACCGGATGATCGAGTTCAAGCAACTTCAGAAGATGCTGAAGGAAACCGTTGGTCACAATAATCTAACAACTTACCTGGTGGAAAGCAACAGATCAAAGAGTCCTTCAAAGCGCTGGAAACGTCTGATCACGGGTAATGTTAACTTCTTTTCGTTAGCGCGAGAGAGAATGTGTTACTTTCGTTTGGTCTTGAAACAGTCACCAAGGAGAAAGACCACAGAGCGGAATGTTTTACGCCGCCTGTGTCTCCTTGGTATTTATGCAACTCCGTAAGAATCAAATTGATACAATCCGCCGCCAAATTCCATCTGGAGTTTGTTATTTTCCAACGATCATTTACCCGGTTATGGTTCGGAGTTACTCACCAGCGTATGCAAGTTTCCCGAGGGTTCAAGAAAGCGGAAGGAGTGGGGCATTGTGCAAGAATTGTATCGCAGCAGAGAAAGAGGGATTTGAAGCGCCTTTTCACTCATGTGCTAATGACCAGGTAGTTGAGGGTGGTTTTCGTTCTACCGCCGGGCCAATTTCTCGTCATCGGTGAAAGGAGACCTTAAGGGTTTTGTTGGTTCGGTGAAAGGGTATTTTAGAGTTTTTGTTGGTTGATATATTGAAAACTTGTATCGAGATATATATGGTATGACGTTGTAGTACTTGATGTAAAAATCTTACTTGAATATTATTAGTTGGTATATTGAATCTATTTCTTTTGTTATTGTATATCCATATATCCAAATTAAAAACTATACATTACTGCTTCTTAAGTTTGAACATGCAAGAAAATAATAATAATTGTAATAAAGAAGAAGATGAAGAAAAATGGACATGTTTTTGTATTCAGAAAGAAATACAGAAAAACAATTTAAAGCATATCATTCCCAAAAACATATCTTTTGGTAATGGTAACATCCTATTTTTAGGATTAATTAATCCAGATGACTTCTGCATGATAGAATTCGTTGGTGAAAGCGATATATTTGATCTAACAGTTTTTGTTAATTCCGAATCTCTAATTTAAACACAGGCTTATGGTCAAGAAAATAAGAAAAACAGATTAAGAAGATTATCAAATTAAAGAACATTTTGCAAGGTTAATATTTCCAAATTAAAGCGTAGAGTTAAATCATTAGAACTTTAGAATTAAATAACCTACATCGAAATTAATAGAATTAAATCAGCCATGTTAAACAAAATCCTATTCTATGAAGAACAAGATTAAGACTTGGAACAAAGCTATAAAAGAATGCGTATGGGATGGTTTAAAGGAGAGGAGTCAATCCTGTGAGGAACTTAGCTGATCAGCCGAGCAAGGAGAACTATTCGAAGAGGAATAAATGATTGGCATAGTAAAAAAAAATTCGAAGAGGAACTTAGCTGATCAGCCGAGCAAGGAGAACTATCGGTTTATACAAAATCATTGTAAAAAGTAACATCAAGAAAACTTCGTTGTCTGTTATAAGCATAACACTCTTTTTTTATTTCAAATATTTCAAGTTAAGGCCATAAATTATACTTGACTATTATAAATGAATAGGAAAATGGTTGTAAGTATGTATGTTGCAAACCAATTTTATACAAAATCATTGTAAAAAGTAAGATCATGAAAAGGGTGTTCGAAATACTAATCTGTTTCTTTTAAGTTGGTTGTTTATTATTATGATTTGTTTGTGTTCTATCTTCTATATATGAATCTCAAAATTGTTTAAGGCAAATTGAATTTTAATAATCTCAACTAACTGTTATTGACCGATAATAATCTCAACTTCTTTTATTGCCACTGGTGGTCCCAATTTTAAAAAATTGGCTCTCAATGGTCCCCCGTTAAAAAAGAACTTAACGCCGTTAAGTTTTTCTCGAATTTCAAAAATTGATTTTTTAAGACTTTTGATCGGAAGGAGAATACAAGTCAATTGATGTAAAGCGTAGCTCGAAACGATGCTCCAAAAAGCTTCATTTTTGTTAATTTCAAGTTCAAACACCCCGATTTGAAGCACTAATCAAGCCATTTGGAGCATCGTTTGGAGCTACGTTTTGCATCAATCGACTCATATCCTCATTCCGATCAAAAGCCCTAATAAATCAGTTTGAAATTCAGAAAAAAAAAATAACGGGGGACCATTGAGAGCCAATTTTTTTAAATTTGATACCACTAGTGGCAATAAACGAAGTAGGGATTATTATCGGCCAATAGCATTTAGTTGGGATTATTAAAATCCAATTTGCCATTGTTTAATACATGGGAGAGATGATGGTTTGGTTTTTCAATGAGATACTTGTTTGTTATGAATAAAACCTTTGCAACAATTTTTTTACTCTGATTTACGTAATAGGTCACAACAAGTTCCACTTGAAACAGACCCACTTTAATATGACTTGGAACATTTTGGGCAAGTTAAACTTGTATTCGACTGTTTAAGTAAACAAGTCAAATTTGCTACTTCTGTTCTTTTATAGCTGGCAAAACGGACGGGTCATGTCATTCAGCGTAACACATAAGAATTGGCTTGGTCGGTACAAGTTACGGTCAAAACTGGTCACTTTAAGAAAAATATTACTTTTGGTTCGGAACATGTTTTCTTTACGCTTTTTTTTTTAACTTTTACACACAAATATAAACTCACTGTAGCTGTTTAGTTTCTTTTATGTTGTTGGAGCTGAGTAAAATGTGTCAAGATCGTCTAAAATTAAAAGTTTCGTAAAATGGCATGTTTGAAACCGAAATAAATTTTGATAAAATGCCTATAACTTTATTAGTAGTACACTTTCTTCGCTGATATTACCAAATATGTAGTTGCTCTTGCTTCTAATTTTATAACCTAAGGCATGAATTAAAAGACATGAAGTAAGCAACACAAGTTTATTTTTTGTTGGTTATGGATGGCTAATAATTTAATATCATTAAACCCCTAATTTGAATCCTTTGGTAACTTTTTTTTTTACAGATAAAACTCTTGTAGCTGTTAGTTATATAGTAAGATATGTTGAAACTAGCACAATAATATAACTTAGAAGCAGTTTGTTAACATTTTTCAGTTCTTGTGATTTTTCAAGAGCTTTGATGTGTTTTTTGTACATAATTATTGCAACTTTAAAAACCAAAATCATATAATAAGATAGTGAATGAGATTTAATTTTTCAAACCCGTGTAATACATGGGCTTATAACCTAGTAAGTTGAATAAAAAGAAACATGTAAATGGTGAAAACCTTGTTAAAGTTTACTATCTAAAAATGCCTATTTCTTTAGCTTTCTTTTCTTATTTTACGATTCTTTAGTTAAATGGGTTGTGGCCTATCTGCTTAAAAGGCCCAATTGGTAATATTAGGTCGTCTTCCTCATCTCACGTTAGTTGTACCTGTTTTTAGCACGGCCAGTGATAACTAAAAAATAATCCGGCTGTCTCAGTTTCCTTCCTGTTTCATCACAATACTCTTTAGGGGTAGCCTATACTCTTTAGAGGTAACCTAATTTTTGTTCAGGTGTATCCTTCTACATAGAATGGAGAATAAAAAGAAATCTTTGCCCTAATTTTATACTTCGCCATGAAAGTTGAGGGGTAACCTGGGCACACCCTGGATACACTCTAGATCCGCCCCTGGAGCGATTAATACATGTTATAACAAGTTTTATTAATTAACAAAACACCCTAACACTCGTTCAAATGAGGCCTATCGAGGCCTTTCCCCTTGATATTTTATGTGTAATCTTCTTCTTCTTGTTTTTTTTTTTGAATGGCAAACAAAACAATTTTATAACAAACCAACAACTTGTAAGAAGCAAGTATACAACAGAAACAACCATCCAAATACAATCAAAAACCACAACGGAAAAACTAGCCGCACCACTCCATTACAATTAGGAAATAAGATTAAAACTACACCACTTCTCCCACGTTAGGGTTGTATTCTTAGATCTGCTCTTCACCCATAAAAAGCTTAACGTTTTAATCTCACTTATTATATGATTCAACTGTGCCGACTTCCTTTCAAACACCAAAGAGTTTCTCACCTTTCAAAGGCACCAAATTACTGTAAGACAAACCGCATGAAATGCCTTAGCATCTCGGGATGGCATAGACGAATACTTGTAAAGTT
This sequence comes from Bidens hawaiensis, assembly GCF_021521415.1. Taxonomy (NCBI): domain Eukaryota; kingdom Viridiplantae; phylum Streptophyta; class Magnoliopsida; order Asterales; family Asteraceae; genus Bidens; species Bidens hawaiensis. Next base: position 896,073 of record NW_027491754.1, read on the forward strand.
CCAGCAAATCACAAGTCGAAAAGGCATAATTGGTGGGACCTTACACCAAAAAGCAATTACACTCCACACCGATTGGGCAAATTAAGATGACAGAAATATATGTTCTGCCGTTTCCGGCTTGCCTTCGCATATAGGACAGACGACTGATGGAACTGGAATATTCCTCTTAGCCAAGGATAACAAAGAGGGAATGTGCTCCATATCCGCTCGCCACGCTAAAATACCCACCTTCTTAGGCACAAAGTTATTCCATTCAAAAACATATTCACAAATCACAATCCACAACTGACGCAGCCGCAAACTTTACTTTTACTTTTATTTGTGTAATCAACTCGTATTACTTGTGGTAACTTTTTTTTTGAGAAAATAATATAAAACACTGATATATTTTGTAAAGTATTAAACTTATACTTTAGAGCTTGGATCGATAAAAGAGCTGGGATCGATAAAAGAGGCGAGCTTTTTCGAGCTCGAGCCAAGCCGAAGCCTAAAGAAAAGCTTGTTTAATTATCGAGCCGGAGCTCGTGTCTTGTATGAGAAACTCGTTTATGCTCATCGAGCCTTGCGTATTTTAAGTTCTAGCTCTTTTAGATTACTATATGTTAATTTCAAATTGCACATCTGAACTCAAGCTGGGCTTTGGCTCATTTAAGGTACTACACGAGTTATGAGCTTACGCTCGTTTATGGTTTTCTTAAATTATATAAAAATTATTAAAAACGTATATAAATTAATAAATGATTAAATAAAGGGACGAGCTTAAGCTTGAAAAACACAACTCATAGCCAAACTTGATGTAAAAAAAAGAAAAAAATTTAAAACGAGCTAAACTCAGGCTCGACTCAACTGGTTTACACCCATTATTTTATCAAACATTATTCGTTATCATGTTGGCATCACCCGTTTGGCGGGCCCTCAAACAGACACATTTGATTGTCCGTTGTTGTCCCCACGCGCCACTTCTTTAACCCTAACACCTACTCCACCTCCCGTTATAAACGCCTGACGTAGACATCCTTCCGTTAACCATCGTTAACGTCCTACGTGGACCCTGCCCACGTTGTTTCCCATGTCCCTTGGTAACCATCGCCTCTTTAACACGCGCGGACCCCACACCCACACACATAATTACATTTTATATGTTCTTTGACGTCCACTAAAAAGAAACAAAAAATCTCACCTTTGCTAGATTCAAAGCTAAAACAATTCTTGTACAATATGCATTGGAAGATGTACTTTGATCTGGATTTGGTAAATTGTAGTATGCAACATTGTATAATTTTCACTTGGCGCGTAAAGCTTTTGTTTACTGACAAATTTATGCTAGAAAACATAATTCCCCTCTTTTTGTTTAATTAATTACTTTATATTACTTTAGCTAATTAATTAATTATAAAATATATTGAAAGTGCTTCCTTTTTTGTTTAATTTAATAGTTTATGCCACTACGCTATTTAGTTAATAAATTAATTGATTCAGATATACTGAAAGTGCTTCCTTTTAAGGGTTAAAAGGTTTTTTAAAGGTTTAAATGTTTGTAAGAACTAACAATCTCGATTTGTTTAAACCACTCTTCTAACTCAATTTGAGTTATACATTTAGAGTTCAGCCAGTTAATATTTTCTTAGCTTTGTTTAAACCACTCTTCTATTGTTACTAAAATTTTAATTACTTTTTTATATATTTTATTGTAGGTTAAATGAAATTCGTTTATAAAATAAGCTTCAAGTTCAATTTGGTTTAAACCTTTTTATGAACCGATTCTAAATTGTTTACAAGTGGCTCGCTCACTTAAAACACTGCATTACTTTTTATCTAATTTGATACTTCATGCCACTAGCTAGTTAAATGATTTATTTCTTTACTTATATTGATATTGAAATTTCTTTCTAAAACTTTTACCAACCCGTTTAAAAGATGAACCATTAAAGTAACTATAACATTTCATACAAAATATAGTTATAATCTCATAAATGAAATACCATTTCTTTATTCTATTCATCAACTTAAGTAAGAATACTAATTAAATATTAGAATTACATAATTACCATATTAAATGAACTAGATGAATAGTTTTCTCAACAATTAATGAGGAGGATCTGATTTATGTCTAGTTACATCACCCAAAATATGTATCTTATCATTTTTTATTTTAAGTTGCATAAAAACCCATTTAACAATTTGTATTTTTCGAATATAGTAATTTTATATATTTCCATTTTTGTTAAAGTTAAGGTATGAAGCTATTTTTTTTTTTACTAAAATAACTTTTAGTCAAAAACATATTATATTTTCCAAAATATTACCAAAAAAAGAAGAAAAAGAATTCTTTATCCCAAAAGAAAGAAGAAAGTAAAGCAAAGCACCAAAAGCCCATTTCACCGTTCCATTACCACCCTTAAATTATCACTCTCACACTCACTCCCCACTCTGCTTTTTCCGCAGCAGTACTCCGCCGTGTCACTCAAATCTACACCATTTCTTAAAAGTTGTACATTCTGCATACCCACTTGTACGGAACCCACAAAACCCATTTCCTGCTTTATGAAATCACTCACTTAGGGTTTGTATTGTAAAAACCAGCTCAAAATCTCATTGAGCAAAAAAGAAACATAATGTTTAGGGTTTCTTCGTTATTATTATTGTTATTGTTACTAGGTGTCTTGATAAATAGCACCACTAGTCAACTCCCTTCGCAAGACATTTTAGCATTGTTAGAATTCAAAAAGGGAATCAAGCACGACCCGACCGGGTTCGTGCTCGGTTCCTGGAACGAGGAATCCATCGATTTCAACGGCTGCCCGTCTTCGTGGAACGGAATCATGTGTAACGGCGGCAATGTGGCCGGTGTGGTCCTCGATAACTTGTCGTTGTCTGCGGATATCGATTTGAATGTGTTTGCTAATTTAACTAAGCTTGTTAAGCTTTCCATATCGAATAATTCGATTTCGGGCAAGTTTATGACTAGATTAGGGGGAATGGTTGAGTTTTTGGATATCTCGGATAATCTTTTCGGTTCGGTTTTGCCGAATGATATTGGGAAAGTGTTGAGTTTGAAGAATGTGTCGTTGGCCGGGAATAATTTCTCCGGGGGTATACCCGATTGGGTTTCGGGTCTTAGCTCGATACAGTCCTTGGATTTGAGTAGGAACTCGTTTTCTGGCCCGATTCCACGGGATTTGGTTCAGTTGAACAATTTGGTTTATCTGGATTTATCAGACAATGGGCTAACCAAGGGTATACCGAAGGGGTTTGAGAATGTGGGGGTTCTTGAAGTTCTTGATCTGCACGGGAATATGCTCGATGGTGAATTGGATCCCGAGTTTTTGCTGTTAACAGCTGTGACTCAGGTTGATTTTAGTGGGAATTTGCTTGTGAGTTCAAGTGGGAATGGTAAGTTTTTGGGTGGGCTTTCTGAGAGTGTCAAGTATTTGAATCTTAGCCGGAATCGGTTGACCGGGTCTTTGGTTAGTGGTGGTGTGGCTGAGATGCTCGGGAGCTTGGTTGTGTTGGATTTGAGCTATAATCAGTTGTCGGGTGAACTCCCAAGTTTTAACTTTGCTTATGATCTTCAGGCTCTTAAGTTGTCGAATAACAGGTTTTCTGGGTTCTTTCCGAATGATCTTTTGAAAGGTGATTCATTGGTTTTAACCGAACTGGACTTGAGTGGCAATAACCTCACAGGTGATTATCTAGATATAGTTGTTTATATGTGTGTATTTACACCTTTCATGTGTGTATTTTGGAGAGGTGGCAATTTAAGACACGACCCGAACACAACACAGGCATTAAAAGGTTCTGGGTTGCATTTCTAACCAGTTTACAAAACAGGTTGTGTTCGGGCTTATCTGTTTAATTAAACCGGTCTGTTTGGGTTAACGTATTCAACCTGTATTCAACCTGTTTATATACACAGGTCGGCCCGCTTACCTGTTTAGACACATTTTTTTGACAACCCACCTAATCAATTTACACGTTTACAACTTGGTTATCACCTGCTAACCTATTTGACACGTTTAGATAAATGGTTAAACTGGTTGTGCTCGGGTTGACCTGTTTAATTAAACGGGCTGCGTTGGTTTGACGTAGTTAACCCGCTTGATCTAAAAACCTGTTTAACCCAAATATTGTCAACCCACTAGCTCGTATGACAAATTTCGATAAATGGGTTAAAAGGATCATCTCCGGTTACACGTTATTAACTGTGTGTGGGCTAGGGTTGATGCTTTTGACACGACTCAAAACACGGGTCGTGTTCGGGTCGAACAGTTTAACCTGCCAACACGTATCCACTAACCTGACACGATTGACTAGTATTTTCTTTAACGTTTTAAGCTTGTGATCAAATTTGCAGGGCCAATCAGTATGATAATGTCAACATCACTTCAGGTTCTTAATTTATCCAGTAACGGGCTCACGGGCGAGCTTCCGTTAGTGACAGGTGGATGTCTCGTTCTTGATCTATCAAACAACAACTTTGAAGGGAATTTGACCAAATTGGTCAAATGGGGCAACCTTGAGTATCTTGACCTGAGTCAAAACCGTTTAACCGGCCCAATTCCTGAAGTTGCGACCCAGTTCTTGAGACTGAACCACTTGAACCTCTCACATAACTCACTCGATTCTTTGATTCCTAAAGCAGTCACCCAATTTCCCAAATTAACAGTCCTTGATCTCGGGTTCAATCGGTTCGATGGCCTGTTTCCAAACGGGTTAATCTCTATGCCCACATTACAACAACTTCACCTTCAAAGTAACAAACTTTCAGGCCAATTCAATTTGTTTTCATCTTCTTTTGTATCCAACGTTTCCAGCATTAAGGTTCTTGACATTTCCGATAATCAGCTCGGTGGCGAGTTCCCAGATGCGGTCGACTTGTTGACCGGGCTTCAGTTTCTTGACATCTCAGGGAACAATTTTTCGGGTTCGTTACCGTTATCTTTAACCGAGCTCAAGGGCCTTGTTTCTCTAGATATTTCCCAAAACCACTTCACGGGCCCGTTATTAAACAATCTAACTGACGGGTTAACGAGTTTTAACGTGTCGTATAACGACCTTTCAGGTGTCCTTCCCGATAATTTGAGGAAGTTTCCAGAATCATCATTCTTTCCCGGGAACTCTGAGTTACAGTTTCCGAACCCTCCTGCGGGCCCAAACACACGAGGCCCATCGAGCCGGAAGAAGCCCATTAAGACTGTGTTTAAAGTGTTGGTGATAGTTGCCTGTGTTATTGCAGTCGTTATATTAATCCTTTTAGCGGTTTTCATTCATTACATGCGGGTTTCTCGGCGGCCGGTTCCTCAACCGGTTGCCACGAAAGACGTTCACCGCCAGCCTGCCGCTGGAAGTGGTGGTGCAACAGTTGTTTCTGCTGGAGAAATTGCGGCCTCGCGAAAAGGATCGTCATCGGATACAGTCGCACCAGAAAAGCCTGGTGGCGGGGCGGTTCCAAGTCTTTCGCCATCTAAAACAAGCGGGTTTTCGTACTCTCCGGATTCTGGTGACTCGTACACGGTTGAAAACCTCTCTCGACTCGATGTGAGGTCACCCGATCGGTTAGCGGGTGAGCTTTACTTTCTTGATGACACAGTGTCGTTTACACCCGAGGAGTTATCGCGGGCCCCTGCTGAGGTTTTGGGTCGGAGTAGTCACGGGACTTCGTATCGAACCACGCTTGATAACGGGCTATCGTTGACGGTTAAATGGTTAAGAGAAGGGGTCGCTAAACAGAGGAAAGATTTTGCTAAAGAGGCCAAAAAGTTTGCAAATATTCGACACCCGAACGTTGTTGGGTTACGAGGGTATTACTGGGGGCCCACACAGTATGAAAAATTGATTCTTTCGGATTTTATTTCTCCTGGAAGCCTTGCAAGTTTTCTATATGGTATGGATCTTGTTCTTAAACCGTTTTGCTAATTAATGTGGGTGTTAAACAGGCCATGTTGTGTTTGTGGGGTTGGTGAATGGTGGGTGAAACCCAGGTATCTGATACCAACACGAGACGCTTAACCTCATATATTTTCTTTGTTCTGTTTTAGGTTTTGCATATTAATAAAAGTTACAAACTTACAATAAAAAGATACAGATGTATATAAGAAACTTACTTTTTAAGTTATAAAAGTTGATGTCTAAGTTACATTTATATATTTTTTTCTTTTTTTTTTCTTAGGCATAAAATACGGGACCATTTTAAATTATAATATAAACCACATTAAAAAAACCAAATGGGTTCAATGTGTCAGACTGAACACAGCCTGTTTTCAGCTAAAAGTGTTCACAGGTTCGAACCGAAAATGATCCAACGATTTTAAATTAGAACGTAAAAATATATTAAAAAAAACTAAAAGAAAATTTGGCTTAAACGAGTTAACCCATAACATCACAAACCGTTAGCTAAACGTGTTTGCGGGTTCGACCTAAAACTGATCCAACCACAACCCGTAGCTAAACGTGTTCGCGGGTTCAAGTTTTCGACCTAAAGCTGATCCAACACACATTAAAAAAACTAAAAAATAAATAGGTTAAATGGGTCAACCCGAACCCGAACACAAACTGTTTAGCTACACGAGTTCAACCTGAAACAAACCTGTACGCGCTTAAACTAAACCCAAACCCACGAAACCTGTGTCGAGTCATAAATCTTAACCGCTACTAATTGCATTTGTTGATCGTTTTAAAAGTTAATCGAGTAAAATAATGTTTTGTGTACGCAGATCGACCAGGAAGAAAAGGCCCACCTTTAACATGGGCACAAAGGTTAAAAATTGCAGTTGACATTGCACGCGGTCTAAACTATCTGCACTTTGACCGCGCAATTCCACATGGGAACCTAAAGTCAACCAACATCTTACTAGACGGTCCAGACTTAAACGCGCGTGTGGCCGATTACTGTCTTCATCGTCTAATGACCCAAGCGGGAACCATAGAACAAATTCTTGATGCGGGTGTGTTAGGCTACCTAGCACCTGAGCTAGCTGCCTCCAAACGCCCAGTCCCCTCGTTCAAGTCAGACATTTATGCATTTGGAGTGATATTATTGGAGCTTTTAACCGGGAAGTGTGCAGGTGATGTGGTGTCAAGTGAAGATGGTGGTGGGGTTGATTTAAACGATTGGGTTCGGTTGAAGGTGGCGGAAGGGCATGGGCCCGATTGTTTTGATGCGGTTTTAATAACCGAAATGGGAACACCGGCTGCGGATAAGGGGATGAAGGAGTTGCTTGGGATCGCGCTAAGGTGTATAAGGCCGCTTTCTGAGCGGCCCAGGATCAAGACAGTGTACGAGGATCTTTCGTCTATATAGGTTGTTAGATTTTGGTTTTTGTTTTGACTTAGATTAGGGATTGGACTTGGGGCGTCAATGGTTTATTGGTCCTTGTTTTTATGTTTTTCGTAATTTCTGAATGAATGTATGTTCTTGGTTTTTGGTAGTTTGTGGATGAATGTATGCTCTTCGTTTTTTGTTTAAAAAAAAAAGCAAGGTATGAAGAATTTAGTTTAAAGTTATTGCACGTTGGGAGGGATTTAGTGACTTAAAAATATCAGTGTAGAAAGCCGAGCACTTAATGAGTAGTCGTTATAGTGTTGTAAACTCATGATTATATATATATATATATATATATATATATATATATATATATATAGGGGATGGTTGGAGAAGTCATCTTAGTATGAGAAGTGTGAGAAATGAATTTGGGTCATTCATTATATGTAATTAATGGTATAGATTAGGAGTGGCATTGCTGTAATTACTAAGACAACAATAAAACGTGTTTTTAAGTAAAAAGGGTATATTGGTATTTTGGGTGTAGCCTTACTTAAATCAAACGTATGTAATAAACTTATAATGACAGTTTCCTTTATTTATGCTCTAGTCAACTCTTAAATCAAGGTAAGTTAATTTCTTAAATGCTTTTTTTTATTGAATTGAATATCCATTTAATTAGATGCATATGACTTTCATTAGCTATATTATTATTTTCATATTACTAATCATTAATGTAATTTTAGGTAAGAAATAGGGCTTTATAGAATGGAATTATTATTATTATTTTTTATTTCTACAAGGTTAGTAATTTTGTATATCTGTACACATTACTACACTATTTTAGTTAACTATTAAATGCACCTTTAGGGCTAATTTTATTATAGATATAAATATTGTGAAAATTTAATGTTTAATATGTTTGTTGTGTAGGATGATTATGTTTAGTAGGATACAAGTGTTGATGTGTAGCGTAACATATTTGTTGTGTAGGATCATTGTTGTTGTGAAGGTATAGAACATAAATCTGTTTCTTAATTATCCTACATGTACCTTAACAAATGGTATGCATGTGTAAGAGGTTATTAAGTTATTTACTTATAGTTTATGTATTGTTTTACTAATATTATGTTATGTGTAGGTTATTAAGTTATTTAGTATATATTATGCTATTAGGCTCTCTGTAGTATATATTATGTGTAGATTGTCTAGTATATGCTATATGTAGGTTTTTTTTGTCTATTGTTTGTGTGTGTTTATCAACAAATTGAGTATATATTATGTTATGTGTAGGCTATATGTGTAAGTTTTCATTTAAGTGTATATTATATTATGTGTAGGTTGTGTAGGTTTTAATTTTTAGTATAAATTATGTTATGTGTGGATTGTGCATTATATGTTATGTTATGCGTAGGTTGTGTAGTATATATATTTATATTAGGTGTTGGTTGAATCTTGTTTTATATGTAGTCTTTAACGTTGTTCGTTCATTAATAAATGTTTTTCTTGAAATCAATAACTTGAATGTGTTTTCAAGAATTTGATGATTTCATCATACGTTATGTACTAAATGTTGGCTATGGAAGCTAAAAACGTAAATCCAAAATATATAATAATATTAGACATGAAATTTTATCTTCAAAGGTAAATAACTTAGACTAAATTATTAATGATTTTTTAAAAGATACAACTTCAATATAAATCATAATAAGAAATTTAAATACATTCGTTTGAATAAAATGATATTAAAATATAGAATTAAAGCCAACTAGTGTAATTTAATAAAGAATATTAGAAATTATGTGTAACATTTCAAATAATTATTAGTTACCAAGTATAAATAAAAGACTTTTTACTAATGTACCTCTATAATTAAAATAAAACAAAAAAAAAGAGATAAATTATGATTGGTTGGATTCACTTCTCACACTAATATGATTTTTTCTTTGAACTCAACCACACACACATATATATATATATATATATATATATATATATATATATATATATATATATTTTCTAAAAATTAATTTATGTATAATTTGTCATGTCAGAGACTCAGAGTACTACCCGAGTACTCTCTGCCTAAACCGAGTACTCGCAACTCTCTCGTGAAGAGCCTCTATCAATTTATACATTCAAAGGAGTTGCAAAGTTTTAGTGATCTATTAGTATATAACTAAGAGTGAATTGCGGATTTGCCCATGTAGTTTGTTTAAATATGCGGTTTTAGTGAATTGCGTTCTTGTGGTTTCATTTCTCTTGCAATTAAACCCGAATTCATTAATCCTGTTAAGTCTGGTCGTTAAACTTATCAGCGTGTCCTTCACGTGAGGGACAGTTTTGTCCCCCCCCCCCCAAATAAACCCCAGCCTCTCACGTGAGGGGGCTTGCGAATTAGCATTGGGTTTATTTGGAAAGAAAAAGGACAAAACTGCCCCTCACGTGAAGGACATGCTGATGGTTTAAAAACCAGACTTAACGAAATTAGTGAATTATTGTTTAATAGAAAGTGAAATTAAACCACAGAGACATAAATCGCAAATTTGAAACTATTTGATTAAATTTATAGATTTAAACAAATCAAAAGAACGAAAGCCACAGTTTACTCTATAACTAACTAATAATAACAGTTATAATAACAATGATAATATAGAATAGTGATAATCATGATGTTTTGCAATTCATTTGAATAAGCATTACTAAAGTTGATTATGCGTAATGGTATTATTTAACAAGTTCAATTAAATTTAATATTACTAAAGTTTGTCATCATTTTTGCAACAAAGAATGGCTGGCAATAATATTGCTGATTATATGCAACAAAATAAAGACATCGGTCCAAGTTTAAATATTGATTTTTAAGTACATAAAAAGGATTGTAATTTAGAAAATGAATTTATAAAGTTTGTTTGGTTAGTGGATCTTAAACCATAGTTAAGTTGTTAGGCAAAGAATGGTTAAAGAATACCACCCCTCTCGAGTCTTTCAATACAAAATACAATCGATTTGAACGGTATTTCTTCGCATCCTATGTATTTAAATTTATTTATACTTGTGACTCTATGTTATATTGTGGGGTCTTAAGGCCTCAGTTTAAAATATGACTAAATGGAGTTTTCTCATATTGATGAATTTTCTCGTTAAAGATGTTCCTGGGTGAGTCAGCTCTGAAGCGTCAAAATCAATATAGACGATTAACGTCCCATCTTAAAAATGTTCACTAAGGTATTTGGGATGGTTCCAAACGCCGTTAAAAATAACATGTGACCTTGTTCTAATCTCTCAGATTCTTACAAAAGTTTCCAAACCTTACTTTTTTTTTCAATGAACCTAAAATTTATGGGCATTTACATATTTCCTCTTTCTAAACTTTGAAATTACATATTTCCTCAAACAATGCTTAAAAAGTATTGTACATTTTGCATTAAAAACTTGTATTTTGGGGAAATATATAATTTCCCTTGTTTAGGAAGGGGAAATATGTAAAAATCCCTAAAATTTATTTGATCCATGTTAATATTTATGAAAAGATCACAAGAAGGATTAAAGTGCAATAAGGCGAATAGATTGAGGGGGTAAAGTGTATCTTGAGCAAACATACATCCTAACATAGATCCATGCAAGAAGAAAACAATTAATGGATTCTTTTAGTTTCCTGCATTGCGTTCTTTTATTCGTTTCGGTACCTGCTTTCACGGTCTCGTCTTCCCAAATCTCATGTAATTTTTCTTTTATATTTTTCTTCATTTTTTCATGTATTTATTTCTATAATTTCATGGGTTTTCAATGATTTTGTTCGTCTTATATATCTTATAATTGATTAGAGGTTTGATAATTTATGAATTTGATAGATAATGCTCTTGAATCTTATCGAGGGGCAACACGTAATCTTCTTCAACAAAAAGAATGTAAGTTAGTTCCTTTTCTGGATCCTTATGAAGCAACATTTGGCTCGGTTAATCAGTTGCATTATCGCCTCGACATAAATCTTAATATTTTTAGATGAGTATGTGTATGACGACATGACGTATATGTGCATGTGTATCTAGAGTAGGTATACATGAGTCATTTGAACCATTTATTTTCAGTAATGCCCGACACATGAATCTTAATGCTTGTATATGCATATATGTATACGTATGTTGATGTGTACATTCATGCATGTGGCTTTTAAAGCTACAATGGGGACTCTTGAATCGTTTTGACATATATGTGTATGGTATATGTATGTATGTATGTATGCATGCATGCATGTATGTATGTATGTATGTATGTATGTATGTATGTATGTATGTATGTATGCATGTATGTATGTATATGTGTGTGTGTATGTATGTATGTATGTATGTATGTGTGTATGCATGTATGTATGTATGCATGTATGTATGTGTGTGTATGTATGTATGCATGTATGTATGTATGTATGTATGTGTATGTGTGTGTGTATGTATGTATGTATGCATCTATGTATGTGTGTGTGTATGTATGTATGTATGTGTGTATGTGTGTGTGTGTATGTATGTATGTATGTGTGTATGTATGTGTGTGTGTGTATATGCATGTGTGATGTGTATGAGATGTAGTATGTGTATGCATAGAAGCACGTATGTGTACGTACATGTGTGTACATGTCTATGTTATAAAAGAAGAAGCCAATAAAGATGATCCAAGGTGAAGACAAGAATATTAGTTATTCGTTAGGAGTTTGAATTTATTTGATTAGGTTTATCGGTCAGATTTATTTGTTTATTTAAATAGAGTTTGAATTATAGCAGGAATATATAGTTTAAAAGTTGGTATAAAGGTATTAGGTGTGTCAAGTTTGAGAGTTTATCAACAAAGAAAAGAGTTGTAGATATTTAACACAAAACATATGTATATGGCTTTCAAAGCTACAATGGAGAATCATGAATCATTTTGACAATTTTCCGCAGCTTGTCCGGTGAACTTTGAGAATGAAAACTACACGATCATCACAAGCCAATGCAAAGGACCGGTATACAAGCACGACCAGTGTTGCAACTCGTTTTTGCAAATTGCGTGCCCTCACTGGGAACATGTAAACGATGAGAAGACCAATTGTGCATCAACTTTGTTTAGTTACATTAACTTGTATGGCAAATACCCACCGGGGCTTTTTGCTAACATGTGTAAAGGAGGCAAGGAGGGTCTTAGTTGTGACCATGTTAATAAATCAGCAAAACACAAAGCCAACAACGGTCCAGCTGCAATCACCCCGGTTCATTTACCGCTGCTAATGATCACCATCGGACTCACTTGCTTCATACTAGACTTGGTATAACATGTAATTTGTAATCATTGTTAGCTTGAGAAAAATGGTAATTTTTTTTTGTGTGTGTGTGTTGATTGAAATATCCTAGGAGTACGTTATACTTGGAGATGATTTAAAACGTGTGGTAATTACAAAAGAAGATTAACAAAATGTGTGAATTTGATCTTGTTGATTAGTTTCTTATATTATTTTTATTATTTCTTTTTGTATGCACCTGCTCGTTTGTTTAAGGTGCTCTTAATTTTACATCTAATACATGACAAAATTGCAGTATGTTCGTTGCGTTCCACACGAGACGAAAGCGAAAATAAAAAACAAGGGAAAACAGAGAAAAATGATACATGTTATTGAATTCATAATCCGTAACATCGAGCTTCCTTATAGAGCACCATCCAGCATTTGTCATTAAACTGACAGTAAAGGATTGAATATGACATAATGAGAATAACTAATAATTTGCATGAGTTGAGGACCACTCATGATATTCTTATCAAATAAAATTCAAGAAAATCTTCAAAATCAAATGTGATTTATTGTCGTATTTTCACGAATCTGCCACACTTTGATCGATTCATATATGATTTCGCTAAATGAGTTATTTGTTTCTTATTATGTTACGATGTATTTTATAAACTAATTTCATATATAAGTTTGATAACCTAGATAATTTAGTATATAAATCGTTTTAAGTTTAAATAGTTACCAGCAAACTTACATATACAATAAATTACATAATCTAAAAAATCTTGTTGGTTGGATCAGAGGCTCCTTAAGATTGGCACAAGATTATTGAGTTTGTGAGGTCTAGGTCTTCAAAACTTTGGCAATTTGGCATTGATATTTTATGCTGGATACACTAGAACCTTTTAAAATATTCCTATTTACTTATTACTAAAACACAAATTATCCTGACCAATCTTCAAACATGTACATGTAAATTCAAAGGAAACTTATGAAGATAACTCGGAATTGTTTCATATATAAAGTTAATTCAATTTTATTTTCAATTATCTTACTTTATACATGTAAATGTGTCACAATATATTTCTCACCATCAAAGCAAATAACTAGAAACCTTCAACAAATAAAACGAGATCTTACATATGTGACCGATAAATAAAACAACTTCACATGTGAAAGAGATTAATTATAAATTTTGAAAAGTATCTTCTCGATCACAATGATTCAACATTACGAACTCGATCTAATTATAAGACAATCATAAAATCGAAATACAGATTAGCTTGAAAAATGTATAATTAAACAAAATATATATCATCATTTGGTAAACAATGATTTTATTAGAAAAATTGTTTTAATTTAACCTGACGTCTTTAGATTATATGTAAATAAATATGTAAATGGATATCCAAGGGCTTTGCTTTTGGTTTGTCATTTGTATTGTATGTCTGTATGATGCGAATGTTAAAACAAATGGCTGACATGGATACCTCGTGGAACACATGTAATATGACTTGTGGTTGTTTGTCAGCCTACGTAAGCTTGATTTTGGAAAAGTTAACGTCACATTTTTGTTAATAATAAACTTTTTAATTAATACATCTTATATAGAATTATAAATAATATATATAAAGAGGAATGCGAAGGTTTAATGGTGAACTTCAAAAAAGTAGGAATCCAGGGAATGATGTCTTTTACATGTAAAAAATTAATAAAAATTTGATTTCATATCTAAAAAATTAGTTTAAACAAAAACTTTTTTGAAGCTTTTGCTTATAAATACATGCAGATAAAAATTTCAATAAAAAATGTAATTTTTTTTTATAAAAGCGGCTTCTATATGTGTTTATATGTAAAAACTTTAAAAAGATAATGTAAAAAACGTGTTTTTTAGATGTAAAACTTATTTTTATTACGTTTTACATATAATATACATATGGTTCTTCAGTTCCTCACTTATTTTGTGGTTTCCTTTTGAACCCGTCCATAGAGCAATACACTAAAAGAAATGTTTAATTCAATTTTAAGTATTAATGCCTAAAAAATAAAAAAAAACATAATTTTCATAAGATCATCTTCAACGTTCTGACAGAGAAGGATTTACGGGACGTTCAACTAATTTGCATGGTAGAGAGACAAAAGAGGGTAGAGATTTTTTAAACCAACCATTTTGAAACAATTATATAGAATTTGGATATCTTGGTTGCCACATCTAAGTTTGAAAGAAATTATGCTATTTATGTTTTATGTTGATATGAATACGCATGTGTTCACAGTACATTAATTAGTAATAATGCCAATAGACTACAATCAATCTTAAAAGTGTGTGTATGTTTTATTTGTTACTAGATTTTATCTTTTGTTTTGTAAGAGGTTGTGTTACATTATTCGTTTTTAATATTTAAATATGTATATTTAGATTTTAATTTTATTTATTGTAAGAAAGTTAATAATATAATATACTTGAGATTTGATAATAAAATGGTTTTACAAATAAATGATATGTTATAATCTGGTTTAAAAGCTATCTGGGTTTGATGATACCCATTACCCGTTTATTTTCTTTGTTATAAAATTGCTTCTTAATTATAAATAATATCCTTTTCTTAAATAAAATAGGATATTAATTTTCAGTATGTCCCTATTTTATAAAATTTTCATATCAAATAGTTTATAAGATTAATTTTTAATATAGTGAGATGTTATAACACGTTTAAGAGCTATCTGGGTTTGGTGAGACATTTACCCGTAAATTCGGGTAAAATGCGTGAGAAACCTTCATTTACAAATAAAGCAATCTGATGGCTTAAGAGAATGGTTGTTTTATGTTTTTTGTTTTTTAATATTTATTTTTTGGATTTTAATTTTCTTTATAGTAAGAAAGTTAATAATATACTTAGGGTTTGATGATGAAAGAGTTTCATAAATAAATAATATGTTATAACCCGTTTAAACGCTATCTAAAATTGGTGACCCATGACCCGCTTATGTTTTTTACTATAAAATTGTTTATTAATTATAAATAATATATTTTTCTTTTTAAATTGGATATTAAATTTTATTATATCCCTATTTTATAGGATTTTCAGATTAAATAATTGGTAAGATGAATTTTTAATTTAATGAGATGTTATAACCCGTTTAAGAGTTATCTGGTTTTGGTAAGACCCATACCCATGAATTTGAATTAAATCAATGAGAGACCTCTATTTAAAAATCAAGCAATCTGGTGGCTTTCATAAAAGGGGGGAACGACCACATCGCGACAAATAGAATTTTAAGGGTTTCGTTTATATATATTATAGATAGATAGATACATGTTTTATATTGGTGTGGATTTGATTTTGATAGAATTTGTGCTAGTTAATTTTTAAGTTTGTGTTAATATTATTTTCTCTAAGTTGCATGTTGGCGTGGCTACTTTACTCGTACTGTTTGTTGACCAAAATCAGTCCAAACAATGTTGGTGCTGTGCCTTTTAGTTGGTGTTGATCTATTTTAATAGATTTTGTGCTTCTTAGTTTTTATGTTGGTGTTAATATGATGTGAGCTCTTTAGGTTGTATGTTGATATTGCTACTTGACTTGTTCAGTCAATCCTACCTTGTGCTAGCAGTCCAGCTATGTGTATCTTTAAGTTGCTTTATGGTGGTGTTAATTAGATTTGTATAAAATGTTGGGTATTGCTAATGTGTTGAGTACCACTGGATTACAATTTCCAACAAATAGGAGAAAGAGCAGCCGAATTACTTTTATAATTCATTCAGCAAATACACAAATACACATCAAATCCAGTCACTAAAATCCAGTTGTAGTAAATTAAAATGATGATGTAATCAAGGGCTGTTCATGTACCTAGATTGATAGAATATAAAACTCTAACAAATCATCAACCAATATTCATATGGATTTCTACATCTAACAAAAGCATAAAATAGTCACAAAACATACATTAAGTGACCTAAATATGCATCTATAACTAAAAGACCTTCAACAAGACATATGCAAAAAAATGATCAGCAATAAATCTAACCTAAATACCCGGCAATTGTAAAAAGATTCTTCGCTCCAGCATTAACCTGACAATAATCACCATAAACCGAGAAAACATCCGATATTCAACAAACACTCATCACACCTAGGTAGTTCTACATGATTAGCCAACAATCATGTTTAAAACTAGAAAATAAGTCAATAATATTAAGAACATAATGTCTGCAAATCTAACAAATAAAGAAAATCAAGAACAATGAACCGAATAAGCTAATTAAAACTACCCGATTCTCGGTCCTAATCTTAAATCCTTGATTCCGAATGTCTACTCGAACTCATAATCTGTAGGAATACGGGACACTTTTTATATTAAAATTAATACAAATAATAACGATACTCTTGTTATTAACATGAAAAAGTAAGTAGTACACATACCGCAATATAAACTAAAATAATTAATGAAATAATATAACAATTATGTTAAATGATTTCAACCAAGCTCTTCAAATGATAAAGTCTTCAACTTATTCTTTAGCAACATCTTCTTATAATCTCTTTGGCAAGAACCTACAAAAGATAGATTGTCCAACTTTTGCTACAACAAGGTCTTCTAGTAGTTTCTAAGCTATAACAATAAACAAACTAAATTTGACGGTTGAGGCTGTGGCACATGTTCAACACGTTTCCCTTAAAACAGATTTCGCACCTCTACATAAGACAACGCGTCTGTTTCCCAGAGTACAACAGCCGAAGCAGTTAGTACTGCCGGAGATGTCCACGCGCCCGAGGTTACATCGGGTAATTAAAGTGTAGTGTTAGAAATTATGGAAAAATAATAGAATAAAGAAGTAAATGAATCAAGTAGAGAAACTCATCTCTATAGGTTTGGAAACTCATCTCTATAGGTTTCCAACATATGAGTCTTTAAAGATATCTTCTTCACCAATAACTCTTCTTGCATGCATGCATTTTCCTTTGAATTTTCTAGCTTGTATTTTTCTAGCCTCTTTCAAATAAGGCACATAGCCTATTATATATACAAGAGTTAAGGGTGAGTAAAGTCTCACTTAATTAGAAATTTAATAATCTAATAAAAACTAATCAAATGTCATAAAAAGGCTCTACTCAAGAGTTTCATGACTATATGAAGAGTTTAATATTAATTACTATAATTAATCTTCATTCACAATATTCTATTTTTCCAACAATCCCCACATGAATGGAGATTGATCAAAACACACCAAAATGTCCAATAGAACCTCGACAGTTGAGTATTGCAGGATATGTAGGTGTTAGCTTTGAACCTTCTTTTATGAAGCATACTTAGTCTCCTAACGGTTAGTAGACGTTATGTCCTTGAACAAACCCACATTTGTGTAGACGACAATACACTTCACACAATACTCTCTCTAGCCGGGCACATCCCCTCATTGTCGTGTCCATTATGGTCCTGGAACACTAGCCTGGTTCTGTGAAAGCTCTAGGAATTGCGCGTCTCACAATTTCATTTGAAACGACCCCACTTCTATTTCACATAGGTGATTATCCTTAAATCATTAAAAACATTAAGGTTATAATGATTTACCCAAATCATTAACCATATATTATGTTTAGCCTCACAACATGTCAATGTTGTTATAGGAATGAGCTAAGAAGTAATTAGACTCCCTTTATAATTTAGGAGGATATATATATATTAGCTTATGTGTCAACTTATACATGAGCTACGCCCCCCCCCCCCCCCCTCCACAGTGACCACCCGTAGATATATAATTAGGTTGTCCTATTGAACTTAGATATTGGGATCTTCAGTCAACTAAGTTAGGTTTCCTTTATATACCCTTTTTCATGGGGTTTAGTCTCATTCCACAACTTGATCTCTATTAAACACTCAGGTTGTTGGATCCATAACATTATCTTAACTTTGTCTAGTCACTACAGATAACTTGCGTAGTTGAGATTAGTTGTCATGATGTGTTCTTAACTTATAAGTTAATTTTGCCTAACGTCAACTTTCTAAGAGTATAACCTCAGTGGCCACCTGAATCTGGTTATAATATTTGTCTTTGCAAATACACTTATCATTAAGGCAAACACATCTCCATAATCCTCATTGCTAAACCTTCCAAGTTTAAATGCAAAACACCTCCACATGTAAGTGTTATTGGATAATATCATCCAACTTTTGAATGAGGTAAATAAAAGTTCTTCCTTTTTACATAAGTTTGATAAATCATCTCAATTACCATTTCTATATACTTCTAAAGAGTAGTTTCTTAAATGGCTTCCCCCACATTTCTTGCATTTTGATATAGTTTGCTTAACTTTACTCATAAAGGCAACTCGAAACTCATGATTTGAACAAGAGCATGTCTTTGTATCAATGAGTTAATCAATACTTACTAATAAAGTAACACTTTTCATAAGTTTATTATCAAACATCACCAACTTAGAAAGATTCTAAATCACCCACTAAGGCAAACCTAGAAAGTTAAGGTCTTTTTAAGATCCTCATAAGGTATAATATTTCCTTATATTAAATGAAAACCCACTTCAAATTTGTCTATACAAAAATTCATTCACGTGTTTGTGTATCTTTTGATGTTTCACGTTAACTAGTCTTCACAAAGCACTATAATTAACAAGTACTAGTCTAGTATGCTTTAGACTACAATACTTTAGTATGTGAACAGAAGATGCATCATTCTGATTCTTCACAACCATACAATATCACTTTGAAACATTCACTCCTTAGCTTAGACAAAGTTATCAGCCTTGTTTAAAATCCCAAAACGTTAGTCTTTTGGAAAGTCTCGCAAGTTAGTGCATGTAGCACATAAATAACTTCATCATTTATTTAAGGAAAATAACTCTTTTGCCTTTAATCTTTAAGACTTCACCATTGACTTATATGTTTAAACACAAGTGTTAATCCAAATAATTCTGGTGAATACATTCATTACCAACGAGATGAATGCTACTTGTCCACGGTCACTATAAAGTTGAGATAAAATCAATTGGATTGACACTTAAACTCTTGGAATTCACATTTGCTTCTTAAAACCAATTTTTTGAGATACTCTCCCAATATGAAAGACAACACTCTCATTAGTTAAACAACATGGATGGGGGTAAAAAAATCTACATATCCATCAATATTGTAATTATATTTTAATGAATCTCTTAAGATTTGTTTAAATTCATTCACAATAGTAACACATATTTCTTTATATATGATCAACGTAGTTATGATTCACACTCGGTGAATTTTCAAAGATATAATCCTTCAATAATTTTCAAGGATTCAAATATCTCATCAATATATATTAATTCATATATTATAACTCATACTTACTGAACTTCCAAGAAGTTTAATTTCTTCTTAACATACATCAGCTTATATGTTATAATTCACATTTAGTGAATTTTCAAGAAGTTTAATTTCTCATCAACATATATTAATTCATATATATGTTATAATTCACACTTAGTGAATTTCAAAGATTCAAATATAATATTCTTGTGTATTTCATTTTAATACACCCACCACGTTCTTTCATGAACCTCTCATAATGTAGTTATACATTTGATGTCTCATCTTAGACTTTAGTCAATGTAATGACTCACAAGTTGTTTCTTATGCAAATTGTTCTTGCACTATCCGTTTAAAATTGTCCATTTTATTTAAAATGCTGATTTATTTCGTTGTACAATTGCATATTTTATCCGAAGATATTGAACACAAAATAACAATACAACCGAACATACAAATAAAGTGTAAAACACTTTTTAAAAGTAATTAAAACAGATAAAAAGACGACATGTAGATAACAAATCTCAAAGTGTTATTATCTTTAACACCTTCATTGTTCGATCGAAATCATCATATTAATATCCTTTTATGCCATGACTTGAGGTACTCCCTCAATAGTTCTCTATGAACTCATAAGGATAAGATCCTCGTTTCATCTTGAAACTATATACTTAAACAATCAAAATTTATCCAAACCAACAAGGTGTTAACTAAAAGCATGTTGTAAATTTTAACAGAACTTATGTGCATAAGATCACCAAGTTTTTATTTATCGTTTATTCTATAAAATAATTGTTTTTTTCGAAAAGGGTGAAAACCGTTGGTTTCACAAAAGAATCGTATCTAACACGTACGTTAGGCTATTAAAATGTTTAGACAAGCATTGTTTAGAGTTATAAAATAACTCTTTCTAACACACTTATTATTAGAAAAATTAAACATTGAGACAAAACTTTCTTTCTTTTAAACTATTTGTTTTTCTATAGTATATCGTGAAATCTTTAGTTCATAAAACCTTAATAGCCCAAAAGTCACTTCATTAACACACAGTTAAAGCTTTTATTAACACTTAGTTAAGTCTTCCATTAACTCTTAATTAAGGCTATGTTATTAATGACTTAATGAGAGGAATCTTAATAGAGACACATGAAAGTCTCATATGTACTATTTCACTATAACCAAACATGGAAGTCTATGTTTATATTTCACTAAAATGCACCCAATGTATGTCTCCGTGCACTATTTTCTAACACACTCGTTAGAAATAAACGATTACACAAACCGTTATTAAACTTATTGGTTTATATAAAATCAACCAATCTAACACGCTCATTAAGAATAAATGATTACAAAAATCATTATAAGGCTTATTAGTTTACATAAAATAAACTACTTCTCACACTCGTTTAAAGAAACGAGGCGTTTTGACAAACGTTTTAAACCATAATATTTATAACTTGTAAGAATTTATAACACACATGTTAGAAAATGAAGAACTTACAAAACGTATTTCTTATAAAATAAATCCGGTCTAACATGCGCGTTCGAGAACTTAATTAATGTCAGAAAGAACATAGGTTTACAGCAATAAACCCGGTCTAACACACAAGTTAGAAAAGTAATGATTGAAAAATCGTCTTATATCGAACGATTTAGTCACAAACCATTCGTCTTGTATCATGGTATAGGATTTAAGATTATACCACATGTCTTTAAATCCATAGACAATAATTTGTACTACATACATATTTTCAAAACAAATATACAAGATTGTCGCAACAATCACAAAATAATTTTCATATTTTCCGTGAACCTAATATCCTTAGTAAAAAGGTTTAAGATTGCCTTAACAATCTCATGGAAAATCTGTTTTAAGATTGTAGGAATACGGGACACTTTTTATATTAAAATTAATACAAATAATAACGATACTCTCGTTATTAACATGAAAAAGTAAGTAGTACGCATACCGCAATATAAATAAAATAAATAATGAAATAATATAACAATTATGTTAAATGATTCCAACCAAGCTCTTCAAATAATAAAATCTTCAACTTATTCTTTAGCAACATCTTCTTATAATCTCCTTGGTAAGAACCTACAAAAGATAGATTGTCCAACTTTTACCACAACAAGGTCTTCTAGTAGTCTTTTGGCTACAACAATAAACAAACTAAATTTATAGGTGAGGCTGAGACACATGTTCAACACGTTTCCCTTAAAACAGATTTCGCGCCTCTACATAAGACAACACGTCTGTCTCCCAGGGTGCAATAGCGGAAGCAGTTAGTACTGCCGGTGTAGGGGTATGGTATTAAACCCGGTTTACAATCCTAAATTTATTATATTTGGTTTGTTTTATTATGTGGGCTAATACATTTGTTATTGGGCTGAGGAGGTTTGTGGAGGTAGCCCTAATTGGGCTAGGCCCATTAGGGTATCATGATGGTGGCCATGAGACTCTATATAAGGAGGTCTTCACCTCCTTATCATGGGGTCATGCTCAGTAGGTGCCACCACCAGTTTTTGTGTCTGTGAACAAGAGATCTTGAAGATCTCTTAGCGGTCACCTCCACCACCCCCAAAACGCTACTGCAGATCGCGAGCAGCGGAGGAGAGGATCAGCAGACCAGGATGCGGTTCATTCATCTCGAAATCCGTGGAAGCTCCGTCATGAGTCAGGTCAGATTCCATTTCGTGCTTCGACATTGGCGCCATCCGTGTGACGGCAATGAACCACACTGGCCTCTCTTCTCGCCTTCCGATCCGTTCATCAAAATCTCAGGAAGAACCACCGAGCTCTTGGGGAAAACCCTTAGATCTATGTTTTCAGATCTGGAAAATACTTCCAGATCTGGAAGATGCAGGAGGAAACCACCAAGCTTTTGGGGAAAATCCTTAGATCTGTGTTTTTCAGACCTGGAAAATACCTCCAGATCTGGAAGAAACAGGAAGAAAATGAGCTTTTGAGGAAAACCCTCAGATCTGGGTTTTCAGATCTGGGTTCGGTCCGAGCAGCAGCCACACCTCATATTCATAGGTTTATAAACCCTATCAGATCTGTTGGTTTTACATAAAACCTACCTGATGTGGATATTCAAAACCTTTGGGTCGCTGCGCGCGCCCAGGCGATTACTCTGCGCC